>NC_056748.1:866868263-866948263 GCF_019279795.1 Protopterus annectens | reverse complement strand
TTATATAAACTTCATATAGAAAGCATGGAGCGCCCTCTAGTGCATCAATAAAATAGTGCACTAGTTCAAAAATACATAAAGTGTGCTACAAATCAACCCAGTTGTCCCAATTATATAAATGAGTATATAAACCCAAATATAGCAACAAAAATATAACAACAATTATATGAATTGGATGCCTCAAAAATGATCATTCAAGCTAGGGGAAAATAAAGCCCCTAGTTTGATGATCCACATTTTCTCTTTATAAGTGAGCTTATCATGTAGAACATGAGATTGTACATGTCTCTCCTTGATGTGATCAATGACCATGAAACAAAAGTTGCCCGTAGGGTGTTTAGAAATGTGTTTATATAATGAACTGGACCCCTTTTTGTTTTTAATATCACTGAGATGTTCCCCTATCCTAACTTTAAAAGGACGTGAAGTCTGTCCAACATAGAAAGCTCGACAATTGCACTGGGCCAAATAAATCACCCAAGATGTACTGAAATTGGCAAAACATAATATATCATAAAATTGTGGACAATTTTGTGAAGAAAAAGTCTGACATTTCAACACCCTAGGACAGTAGGTACAATGACCACATGGATAGCATCCAAAAACAGGGCCTGTAAAAAGGTGAGCTTGGGTAATGGAACATGTATCTCTATAATAAACCTTCTTGTAATGACTAAAAAGGGAACCCAAAGACCGCCCTTTCTGAAATGAGTAATGACACCGGTCCCCTACATATTTCTCTAAGACATTACCCGATTTCAACAGATACCAATACTTACGGATAATGTTCATGAATCCAACTGTATTCCTCCCATAAGTTGTAACCAATCTAAGCAAATCAGACTTGACATGATCCCGATTTTGATAGAGTGATATATTGTTATATTTTTGTTGTTATATTTGGGTTTATATACTCATTTATATAATTGGGACAACTGGGTTGATTTGTAACACATTTCATGTATTTTTGAACTAGTGCACTATTTTATTGACGCACTAGAGGGCGCTCCATGCTTCCTATATGAAGTTTATATAAGTTGCAAGACAGGAAGTTAGTTTTTGTCTTTATTTTGTACATCATGTTTGGTTGCTGATGAAGGATTTACCGAAACCAGTACAACCATGTTGGTGTACGGTTATGTTATGTTGCTGTCTTGAATTTGGACATTAAATGAAGATTGCCTGATTCCAGGAGTTTAGTGCTGGCTTTTCTTTTTTAACATTCTTTAGCTTTGTCAGTAACCTCAAAGGCACTACACAGTTGTGTGCAGAGCTGATTTTTAATGGAGCTACATATACTGAGCCAGGAGATATAGCAAACCTACTGGCAGACAAATTCAGCTCTAACTCCCCTCAGGAAATACCATCAAATATAACTCCCCCTATTATCACTACAGAACAGGTCCTCAGTGCTCACTCTAAGGTCAAGAGTCCTGCATCGATGGGCCCAGGCAATATCCCAGGCTATCTTCTAAATAGCATGAAACATGACCTATTAGGATCTCTGGAATCACTATTTAACCATAGCCTCCAAACAGGCTTTGTGTCTTATGAATGGAGAACAGCAACCATAATCCCTTTGCAAAAGGCAAGCCATCTACAGACCCTGGAAACTATAGACCCATAAGTCTCACTAGTCTCATATGCAAAGCCATGGAAAGAAATATTACGGAAATGATCAGTAATGATATAGGAAACCTCCAGACGCTGGATCCAACCCAGTCTGATTTTGTCATGGACAGGTCATGCCTACTCACCCTAGAAGAATTCTGTGAGAAGGTCACCAAAACAATGGACAAGGGCAAAATGGTTCACACTGCTTAACTTGACCTGGACAAAGCATTTGACACAATACCCTACTCTTGCATTGTTGAAAAACTCAAGATGTTAGGAATAAACCCTTATGTCATCTGGTGGATAGAAAACTGGCTCACAGACAGGACTCAGGACATTAGAACTGGGGAGTCCAACTCTATAAAGAGGCCACTCACAAGCAGACAGAAGCAGAGTCCCTCAGGCATTAGTCCTTGAAACACTCCTTTTTGGCATCTAATTTAAGCCAAAGTCAAGGCCCTCTGGCTGATCAAATTTGGGCAGACAATTACTAGTTATGAGCACTTTTGGAATCCCCCACTGATAGTAATGTTCTCCAGGAAGGGATGACACAGATGAATAACTTGTACCAAAACTATGGACTAAAATTAAATGTCAAGAAATGCATAACAGTATCCTTTGGGAAATCATACACCACTGTTAACTATCATTTGACAGCAGACCCCTAAGATTTGACACAAAAGTCAGGGACTTAGGGACATATGTAGACAATAATCTAGCCTTTGAGCATCAGTTGTCTACAGTAGTGAGGTATTTGGCATTCATCAGACTGATTACTGAGTACAATGACCCCTTTGGTATGCACTTAACCAACATCCAACAACTGGAATGTCCACAGAGTTTCCACACTAAAAGATTACAGAGAGTAAGTAAAATGTCTTATGCAGACCATCTCAAAGCTTTAACCCTGTATTCTGTCTCCAACAGACTGTTAAGGGGAGATCTATGCCTGACCTAAGAGGCATTGCCAGACCCCACCCTAATGGACCACCTGCATATCCACAAAATAAACAGCATCAGAATTACCATTCTAAAGACTAAAACCTTGCCTGTGATATAAATAAGACCTGCTGGAGAGACAGGTATGTATCCTGGAGTATACCATTTCTTGGGAACAGGCTCCCCATCCACATGAGCAGAGTTTCTCCCTAACCCAATTCAAGTGCAACTTGAACATTTGTAAAGGGAACTGGAAGTTTACCCTTATTTGGCAGCTATGTGTCTAATGACAAAGGCAGCCTATAAATGGCTCATCTCCCAGGCCCCTGCATGTAAATGTTTAATCACCCAAGCCCCTGCTTTCACTTATCAAGGGTACCAGAACCTGACAGAGATTTGGGATGCATGGCTAGGCTTAACAAGGCTTCTGTGGTTGTTAGGCTACTACACACCTATGAACCAGTCCTCTTGAAAAAACAAGCCACCCCAGTGGACCTCAAGTATAAGCAGGTTATATAACAAAAGGAAGAAACTGATGTCCAAGAATAAGAGAGAACTGACTCAGCAGAGGAAGAATTCCCTCCACAACTTCAACAAGCAAATCAGAAATCTTGTAAAGTCCTCTAAAGCTAATTACAAAGCTAAAATAGTATCCCTAGCTGAGGATAATCATAAGGCATTCTTTAACTACATCCAAAATCTAAAAGGAAATGGCCAGCTATGTGTCGAACTGGTAGTAGATGGTACCACTCATGCTATACCAGAGGAAATTGACATCCTGCTACCTGACAGATTTGGTGCAAACTTCATCCACTGTCCCCACCAGCCATACCCAAAAGTATACCTGACACCATTCCTCTGCCTAGTATCTCTAAATATCTGATCATATCTGTGATCTAGAAGGCCAAAAACACAGCCTCAGTGGGACCAGATAACATCCCAGGTTGCTTATTAAGCAATCTAAAACATGAGCTAGCAGACTAATTTGGTGTTCACTTTAACCATAGCCTGAGAACTGTCTGTGTTCCAGAACAGTGGAAAACAGCAATAGTAATCCCCTTGCTCAAAGGGGGACCATCAACAGACCCTGGGAACTATAGATCCATAAGTCTAACCAGCCTCATCTGCAAGGCCATGGAAAAAATCATCATGGACCTTATCAACAAGGACATAGGCAATCTACACCCAACACAGTTTGGCTTTGTTAAGGGTTGATCATGCTTATTAAACCTAGTAGACTTGTTTGAGAAAGTCACTAAAGTCCTCGATGAAGGTAAGAATGCACATACTTCCTATATTGACCTAGCCAAGGCTTTTGACTCACTCTCCCACTCAGGTATGATTAAGAAACTCTCCACAGTTGGGGATTAATCCTTATGTCGTTAGATGGTTAGCCAATTGGCTCACCGACAGAACACATACAGTCAAAGTGGGTAACTCCACTTCTACCAATAGACCTGTCATCAGTGGCATACCACAAGGATCTGTGCTGGGCCCTTTACTGTTTGGAATCTAGTTCTCAGAAGTCCAGGCTAAAATAGATGGGCTTTGGCTTACCAAGTTCACTGATTATTGCAAATTGGCTGCAATCATTGAGTCCCCCAATGATGTTAACATATTATTGGATGGGCCAACACAGATAAATGACTGGTGTCAAAGCCACTGCCTAAAGCTAAATGCAAAAAAAGTGCATTATTATCAACTCTGACAAAGTGGAATTCTCTGATAATTACAATATTGACAGCACCCCCTAAGTTCAAACCCAGTGGTGTGAGATCTAAGAACACAAGAAGATAGCAATCTAAACTTCAGTCACCAAGTTTCCAATGTGGTAAGGAAAGCCTTCTACATTAAACATCTCATAAGTTAAAACTCCACTGTACTTGATCCTCAGACCATTAATAGAGTACAATGCTCCCTTCTGCATGTACCTCACAAGACACCTGCAGCAGATGAAGAGACCATAGAGGTTTCTCACCATGAAAATACAGGGCCTCCAAACCATGACTTATGTGGATAGACTGAAAGCCCTGTCACTGTACTCTGTATAGTATAGGCTGCTGAGAGGTGACTTGTGCCTGGCTTACAGTGCAGTCTCTGACCCTGCCCTGATGGAAATGCTGCATATCCACAAGTCAAATTGCACATGAGTCATTCACTCTAGGGATCTTAAGCTAGCCTGTGACACAAACAGAACATACTGGAGAGACAGATATATCTCCCAGAAATTGCCTCTGCTATGAAATAACTTTCCAATTCACGAGAAGCAGAGCTCCTCACTGACCCTATTTAAGCAAAACCTAAACAAATGAATGGGAGACCACAAATCCACCCAGGGGATGGGACCCATGTCCCTCCTGGACAGGGGTAGTCGGTGCTGATAATAGACTCACTCGACAAATTACGTCCATCTAACCAAGGACAATTGAGGCAACTCAGGATTAACATGGCTAGGCTTGTAAGGGCTCTAGGGCTACTAATCTAGTAATCTCCTATGAACCTATGAACATTGAACAGGGTATAAACAGAATAATAATAATAATCTGATATACCTATTAATATTTGTCTAACTATAGCAGATGTGAGATAAGTACATGCACGAGTCACGCTAATATGACATATGCAAAAATGCACATAAATCAAGGAACCATCTCCTGACAAATGGGTTGTGTTTCTGAATGTCATGATGCATCTTGATATGCCTAAGATGTATATTACAAATACAAAGGCAGCCCACACAAGACATGGGCAAAATAAAAGTACATGTTAGCTATATGCCGTTATGACATCAGCTAGTGGGCAAAAGTAGCAACTGTCAGGCTACAATTATTTGTGACTACCTTCTATTAATGTAACCCATGATATAATATAGGCTATTCCTGGTATAAGTGCTACACCACACATGCTGATTTGAATGAGTATATTAAAGTACAGACTTGAAAGTAGCATTTGATATATACAGCCCTGAAGTGAGCCTTGTTAACAACAATATTAAGAACTATATGACAGTACAGTAACAAACACACCCATGTGAAGCATTAACATATATTACTGACTCCTTGTACACTTACATTGCATGTACATCAAACGTCCACTGGCCTGTGGCAAATGTAATGCTTTGCTCATTGGTCAACAACTTCATTGCCTGGACACTGGCAAGGCAAACATTAGAGAGGATAATTCAAGTAAATCCTGATCAAGAGCAGGAAATGAAAAGAAAAGATCTTATGACATTCCATAATTAAAGTTCCTTTTACTACATGACAAGCATCTGCTAAATCATTATACTGGGCATGCTCACAAGGACCTTCACCAAAAAGTACCATGACTTCAACTAAATAACTCAAGCACACAAGAAAATGTCATAACATGGGTTTACTCACACATTCTGATGATTTTGCAACATGACACTCACTAAGAACTGTTACTGAAGCCCTCATGTCCTATAAATCTCTAGAGTGCAAACAAAATAATTAAAGTAATACATATATGTTTGTATGAAGACATGCAATACAGAGTTTTATTGTTTGGAAAATAAGTAATGCCTGTGAGCAATCTGTGACATACTGAATATTTGTATCTTACCAGACTTGAATACATGCAAGGACACATCACAGAGAAATGTGTATTAACCACTGACACCATAGAATCAGGTATACTGGTTGTGACTTGAAGAACACCTTGAAGGGATTACATTGGTCTCCTGTTGTAATCGAATCTCCTAACTTGGTGTGTGAGACCTTAAAAGTGTGGCTCTCTGACTGCCATGACTACTTGTCTTGTCTAAGACACTCCCATCTGACACAGTTACCTGACAAACAGATGTTAGCAGATTCAAACCACTGCCAATCATACTACACACTTTATAACTCTACAAAACTGTGTATTGTCTGCGTCTGCCACAGGAGATAGAACTGGAGCTTATCACAAATTACAGCAATCAAGATGTAAAGTAAGAAAGGGATTTTAATGTTAATTTATCCAATAATAATTTGTCAGCATGAGGAAAAGTAGATAGCTATGTTAATGTTCTCACAAATGTGAACAGCCCAGTATCACTGTTGCTTGGACAAGGCAGTGTTTTCCATTCACATTGTTTGCAACACACACTCAGTCCTAGAACCAAACCACAGCTTAGCTGTGTAGATATGCTATACAAGTTAGTACTAACTGGATGTATAACAGGAGCGCTCACAACACAAGAATCCCAGAACACCTTTTACACTGCCAAGAAATCTTTGAATGTGTTGAAAATTGTGTGATGACCCATCAGTGGGCCAGTAATTAAGAAGCCTCAGTCCTAACCATTGGCAACAGTGGGGGACATACACTGAGAGGATGACAGGTACACACACAGTATTTCCAGATGCAGCTCTCTGCATCAAGTGCAATTTCCCTTAAGAGCACACAGAGACCACAGTTAATCCTGGGCTGGTTTCTCCAGATCCCCAGTAAGACTCCTGACTGGCACAGCTACAGAGTTGATATCTCAGCTGAGTGACCAACCCAAGACCTACTAGCACCCTGTCTGTCCAACCAGTGCTTTGTGTCCCTCCCCAAGTAGCTGACGCACACACTCTTTAAGGTTTGATTTACACACACACACACACATACACACACACACACACACACACACACACACACACACACACACACACACACACACACACACACACACACCTGTTTGAGGCTGGCACAGGTTTACTGGCTATGTCCCCTTCTGCCCAGACTATAAGGTAGTTACCACTGCCACCAGTCAAGCTACTTCAAGCTCCTTAACAAAGGGTGTCTAATCTTACTCTGTAATATTAATATTAATGCAAATGATAGTTTGACCAACAGCAAGGCTATTAGGAGTGGCACATTTTATCAAAGGGCATCATCTTTATTAAACAAAGCATTTTTTCTATGAAAAAAATATGCAAGTACTCTCAAAACGTAAATATCTCTACACAGAGCAGCTGCAATGAAAGGTTTAAATATATTTAATAATAAATAATAAAAGAACAAGAAAATACTCAGCATACATTCACAGTGACATCAGAGTTCAAAATCACAGGAAATATTTAAAACAACATTGCAGGACAATCTCAGATAAATAACAATATCTAAATTAAGCTTTTCTACATTCCTGACTATATCTAAGAGATTTACTATACCTCAGTTAACTTACTTTCTTAGAGCAAGGCAGATGTTATGATGAATGGTTCTTGTCAGGTCCAAATACAGAATGCCCTGTCTCACTACGAGACTTTTCAAATTAATATCTCAAATATTACTGCTGGGATAACTTGCAGAACGATATCATTTCTTGTCATCTGACTCCTAGTTCCCAGCTGAAACAACCATTAATGAAGCTGGCAGTATTTAGCATCTACCTATAAAAATACATAGACCTCAGATCTTTGGCAGATGCTGGAAGTCATAAAACAACTGCATTCCTTGATGCATTCAGATGTAGTAATTAGTTCACTCTGAAGACAATACAGAAAGCTTCTCGGCACAGACTCTGTCTCTCTAGCTCACCGAAAACTGAAAGATGACATATTTTATTATTTAGCCATAAATTAATTTAATTTCAGCTATTTTTCTGAAGGTAACTGCCTTTATTCCAGTTTCCACTGTTACAATTTATACATTTAAACAGTTACAATAGCAATAGTGCATGTACATTTCTGTTCTATTACAGTAGGGCACGGTGTAGTTACATTTCAAACAGCACTGTGCAAAAAACCTTTTCAACACAAACTTCTGTACCAGCAGTTTGATATACATATGGCAAACAGTTCTAATACATTTGTAATACAAGCATCTTATATAAATCATGTTGATATTCACAAATGACATATCATTTTTTTGCAAAATTCCAGATAGCTGTGCTGGCAGTCACAAGTTGTTTATCCAACATAAAAATGGATACAAATAACTTGATGTGATGGTGGTTGTCTTATGTTAGTACACGCACGTAATGTTGTCCTTTTCAATAATTAAACGTCTGCCTATGTTAAGCTTACAAGCTAACTAAGTACATATTAATCACATGTGCCACAGTGGCAGTCTTAACACAAATGCATGAGTCCACCTATGTGAAGACCTTACATCATATGATTATGTTGCAAACCAGTTGTTTGAGGTAAAAGGGACAAGGAGTCCTCTCCCCCTGAAATTGTACACACTGCAGTTGTGGTGGATGTCATTCATGCATATCAGAATACTGGCACACAATGATTATAATCACTCACTGTGGCTTATGAACATCTACCAATGTGATCAAATAAGCTACATTATATTGAGAAGACTGAATGTGCCATGTGGGAAGTCTTACTACAATTGTGAGATATATGTGTATTTGATGGCATTATATTATATTATTCCTGCAAGACACATGTGTGCCTGTAATCTGGCTATGAGAGTGCTGTGATCTTTCTCATTGTCACACAATATTGCATCATACTACATATACCAAAATACGCGTGCTGCATAATGTATTCATCACCATGGCAGTAGAATCCCAATTATGTACAATGTGTGGATAATCACAGATTCAAACCTATGGCTTACTAAGGCAACAGCATACTGAACATTGTCTCAGTTCCTCATGCCAGAAGAGAAGACTTAAAGTTAATATTCGAAATGGCAAATTTTATCAAAGGGCATCATCTTTATTAAACAAAGCATTTTTTTCCTGTGAAAAATGGGCAGACATTTTTGTAAGAGGAGTCATCAGCTATACATGTATACACAGATGGGTGGGTGACAACATTGTTACCCACATGTGCATTCATGGTCAGAGTGACACAACTGAGTCTAAGGAGTAATGGCTGGATTAGAACTTACTACCTAAGATAAAAAGCTAGAGAACATTGCATGAATCGCAGCCACCAGAAGAGATGTTGTTTTGCAATTGAGACAGTATACAGCTGAATGGATGATATCACCATTGTTTAATAGGATAATGCTTCTGCTAAAAATGCAAAAAGTGGTGGAACAGCCCAATAACACTGTACAGCATCACATCCTATATTTCTTTGAAGTCTTTTGACAGCATGAGAGAGAGAAGCACAAACTCATAGTAGTCAATATTTATTTATTTATTTATTGACATTTGTTGACCAGGAAAGTCCACTGGGTTTAAAAGTCCATTTTCAGTGGAGGCCGGGGAGAAAAGCTCCAACAGTAAAACAAGCACATATATATAGCAAACAAAATATAGACAATGAAATATAGTAAATAAAATATTACTAACAGAATAATATACAGTTGATATAAAAGCCCATGGAAAAGACTCACTGCTGGATTCAAAGCACCTGCTTATCTAGTTACACAGTCTAGAGAATACAGTATCAATAGGCAGTGCCATACAAGGAGGTATATCACAACTATAAGATAATGAATTTTTTTAATTATCTAATCAGTATGTTTCTAAAAGTGGGTTTTGCATATGGATGCCAGAAATTTATAGGGTAGCCCTCTGCCAGTGAAGATATATCTCCTAAGTGGAAGTGTACATAATAAGAAGTTATGTCTTACCATAACGATCCATGTGAATTGTTCATCTCGCCTTTGTTCTTACACACGGGTAGCGTCCCTAGCTCCTTTTTCCCAGGTGGCTCAAGGGAGAACATTCCTGAGAACAGTGGAACCAAACGTCGCCCTGTCCCTGGAACTCTTGTCTAGCTTGTAGTGGGCGATAAAGGTATTGGTTTTGCCCAAGTTGCCGCTGCACAAATGGTATCTAAGGGCAAACGAGCAGTATGGGCTAAAGAGGTAGCAATCGCCCTTGTAGAATGAGCTCTGGGTTTGAAAGGGAGTTGCTGTTTGGATTCAGCATATACGAAATTTATGCAATCTGATAGCCATTTTGATAAAGTAACCTTTGTCACTGCCTGTCCTTTTCTCTGGTCAGCATATGAGACAAATAGTTGATCTGACTTTCTGTACTCTTTTGTCCTATGTAAGTAAAATCTTAGTTGTCTGTGAATGTCCAACTTGTGCAATGTGTATTCTAGCTTATTGGAATGATTTTTTAAAGAAGGTAGGTAGTTCGATAGATTGATTGATGTTCTGAATCGAACAAACCTTCGGAAGGAAGGACGGATTGGTGCGCAAGGTTACTCTATCTGGATGAAAAATCATGTACGGGGGTCGGATAGATAGAGCCTGTAACTGAAACTCTTCTGGCAGAAGTGATGGCAACCAGGAAAAGTGTTTTCCATGAAAGAAATTTTAACGGAGTTGTGGTAGCTGGTTCAAAAGGGGGCAACATGAGTTGTGACAGCATGAGATTAAGATTCCAAGGTGCTATTGGATTACGAAAGGGGGGATGGAGGTGAAAAGTACCTTTCATGAAGGCTTTACAAAGCCTGTGGGACATAAGAGAACCATCCTCACGGCCAATATGAAAATTGGAAATAGCAGCCAGTTGAACCCTTATAGTGGATGTTGATGCTCCTTTTTGAAAAAGTGAGGTGAGGAAATCTAGTATCTTGTGTACTGGGGCCCCAAATGGATCTATACCTTGTTTGGAGGCCCAGTGCGCAAAACGGTTCCATTTTCTGTTGTACAATTTTCTTGTAGATGGTTTGTGAGAAGATACAATAATTTGTTGTACTGCAGGAGATAGTAACTCTGACCTGGCTAAGATGGGAAGCGGAGCAGCCAAGCTGTCAGTTTGAGGGACTTGAGGAAGGTGTGAGGAACTCCCGACGAATGTGTCAACAGATCTGGCTCTGGGTCCAGTATCCATGGTTCCTCCACTTGATAGGATTGAAGGAAAGGAAACCAGATTTGTCAAAGCCAGAATGGGGCTATCAGTATTATGGTCCTGTCCAGACATTTGGCTTTCTGCAAAAACCTGGGAATTAGTGGAATAGGAGGAAAAGCGTAAAGAAGACCCGGGGCCAATCGTATACCAGTGCATCCCTGGGGACACCCCCTGGGTGGGGTAACAGGGCAAAGTAGCTTCTGCATTTGGCATTCAAAGGGGATGCAAACAGGTCACAGCAAGGCTGGCCCCATCTGCGGAAGATCTCTTCCGCCACTTGAGGTTTGAGGGACCACTCGTGAGGGAACAGGATGGCTCTGCTCAACCTGACTGCGATTACGTTGGAATTCCCCGGGATGTGCGTTGCTATCAGAAAGCATCCAGTGGACTTTGTCCATTGCCAAATTCTGAGGGCCTCTCTGCATAACGGGTAAGATCTGGTTCCCCCTTGCTTGTTTATGTACCAGACCACTGACATGTTGTCCGTCTGAACTGTCACTGTTCCCCGAGGTAAGGACTTGTGAAAGTGTTGCAACGCTAGAAACACTGCCCTCAGCTCTAGAACATTGATGTGCAGATTGTACTCCAAGTTGGACCATTGACCTTGGACTGTTTGTCCCTGAAAGAATCCCCCCCACCCTATCAGGGAAGCGTCCATGGTTAGAGTTGCTATCGGACTGGGTAATACAAAGGGTTGTCCTAGTGTTAGTTCTTGACTGTGTATCCACCACAAGAGATCCTTCTTGCAAGAATTCGTGATCAAGATTTCATGAGATAGTGGAAGTTGTAGATATGACCACTGGGTGAATAGCATCCATTGAAGGATCCTCATGTGCATCCTGCCTAAAGGAACTACAAGAAGGGAGGCTGCCATCAAGCCTAGCACTCTTAATATCTTTCATGTAGGGACTCTCTTGTTGTGAAGAAGGAGCAAAATTTGATGCCTGAGGTCTGATACTCTTGGTGGGGGGAGAGTAACTTGAGCCAGGGAAGTGTCTAGTTGTGCTCCTATAAATAAGATACGCTGTGACGGCGATAAGACAGATTTTCCAAAATTCACCGTTATGCCTAGTGAAGAGCAAAGACTGATGGTGTAGTCCCTGGCTTGTAGAAGACGACACTTGGTGGTGGTGGAAAGGAGCCAGTCGTCTAGATAAGGAAACACCCGGAATCCATTTCGTCTCAAGTGAGACGCTACTACTGCCATGCATTTGGTGAACACCCTGGGGGCTGAGGTGAGACCAAAGGGCAGAGCGCGAAACTGGAAATGACTGGCTCCCAGCCGGAAGCGCAAGTGATCTCTGGACGCCCTGGCCATTTTGATATGGTAGTATGCGTCTTTGAGATCTATAGAGCACATCCAGTCACCCTTTTGCAGAAAAGGGAGGATTGACTGAAGCGTGACCATCCGGAACTTTTCCTTTTTCACAAAGGTATTTAGCTTGCTGAGGTCTAAAATTGGCCTCCAGTCCCCTGTTTTCTTTGGAACTAAAAAGAACCTTGAGTAAGTTCCGGATCCTATTTGGTCCGCTGGGACTGGTTGGATGACTCTGTTTTCGAGCAACCTTCCTATCTCTATGGTTGCTTGGTCTCGCAGACTGGGTGGAACATCTGGGAGTTTTTTTGAGTTTGGTGGCATTTTTATGAAGGGGATGTTGTAGCCTCTGGTAACTATGCTTTTTACCCAGTAATCTGATGTAAAATTTAGCCAGACCTCTGGGTATAAAGCCAAGTGACCCCTGACTGCCTCCAGAGTAGGACAGCCGGGCCTGCACTCAGGAGTGCTGGAAGGGTTTCCCAGAGAAGGTCTCTCTGTCACCCTGATTTTGCAGACCCCCTCTGCTGGCTGGGTGGCGTCTTCCATTTCTTCCCCCTCCTCTGCCTCTGGAGGGGGCGTCACTTTGGGTGTGTTGAAAAGATCCCTGAGTCTTTCGGAACCACATCTTTCCTCCTCGTTGCCCTTTAGGGTAGGGTCTAGATGGAACGGAAAAACGGACCCCTACGGCAGACAGGGTCTTCCCTTCTTGTTCACACCTCGTGAGAGTCTCCTTTACTTTGGGCCCAAACAAGGAGGCACTATTGAAGGGGGCATTGGCAAAGGAAGACTTAAAGGCTTCCGCAAAGGAGCATAAGCGCAACCAGGATTGTCTTCTTAGGGCAATCGCTGAAGCTGCCGCTCTACTCGATCCTTCGGCTGCGTATGAAATCAGCCTCATGGACGAGTTGACTATGGAATTTAGGGTGTTAAGTTGCGCTGTCACTTTCTCGGCGACAGCAGCATCTGTGTGTCCCTGTAGAGTATTTCCTAATTCCTTAATGAGATCTCTCTGTAAACGCATGAAATGCGTAAGGTAGTTGAGCGATCGGATAGAAAATGTCGCCGAACTAAATATGCGCTTCCCATATCTGTCCATTGTCCTAGAATCCTTATTAGGAGGATGGACAGAGGAAGATGTTTCAGACATCTCTTTCTTAGTGGCCGCCGCCACCACCATAGTGTCTATGGGAACTCCTTTTGTAAGATAGGCTTTATCTTGGGGAGCCGTCATGTATTTATTTGGTTTATGGGGAACTGGTTCCACTGTATCAGGTGTTTCCCAAGCCCTCCGAGCTATAAGCTCCATGAGATCGTCAAAGGGTGGAGTCACCCAGGAGGTAGAAGATTGAGCCCCAAATGCCTTCAGTAATACCAACTCATCCACAGAAGGGGTAAGGGTTTGCCAGTCACCTCTTTGCTTCAGGATTTCCAAAATGTCTGCAAACAAGACATCCTCAGAGGTGGACCGTGGGGACCCTTCTGTTTTATCTAAATCAGTATCAGACGTGAGAGATTCCTGAGGGGAATCTATGTGCCTCCTCTTGCACAGCCGTTTCCTCGGAACATCTTCAGCGGGAGCTTCTGGGGATGCATCTGAGAAACCAGAGTCTCCCTGTGGGGACTTCTGAGGCATTGGGTCTCGACGCTTAGTGCGGACCGAAGGTACAGAAGCAGGACGCAGACCTTTTGGGGAAGGAGATGAAGATACCGATGAAGTATGTGTCTGATCAGACAAGACCTTCCTCATGATGTCAAAGGCACCGGTGCCCCGACCCGAAAATCCGACCCGATCTGAAGAAGGGGGTCGTTTCTCCGGAATCGGAACCACGGGCTCCGACACCGAGGATGGATCCAAACTGATCTGAGCCGAGGCACCGAGGGGAAGAGTCAGAACTGACATCTCGGTTCGACTATCCCCCCCGAAACCCAGGAAAGATCTTCAGCTCCGAGACTCTCTGGCTGGTTCCGAAGGAGTCGAGGTCAACGGTGCCGATAACACTACTGGAGGCTTCGGCACGGAGGGTTCTACAACCATCGGTTCTTCGGCTCCTAACACCGATGACTCGACGGGTCTCGGAGGAGGAAGTGTCGAGGGAACTGGAATAGCTTTGAGTTTCGAAACCAGCTGGGAAGAAACCTCGATTAATTTGGACAAGGCCGAGTTCTCCATAAGCTTCTGTACCACTCGGTCCACATCGGAGTCGGAAAGTGGCCTCGAAGAACGGGTCGAAGGGATCGAAGCTGTCACCGAGCGAAGGATAGCCGAAGGTGGTACCTCTGATACCGGCTCCAAGACCTGAGCCTCATGCAGAGATAGAGTCTCGACAGCCGGCACCAAAGTCATAAGAGCCAATGTCCGAATCTGAAAAGAGGTGCTCAGAGCCGATGACTTGGGCTCCAACACTCCTGTAGATTTCGACCCCTTCGAAGACTTAGAAACCAGTTCAGCCTTGTCCAGGGCCTCCTGAAACTCGGATTTAAGCAACTGTCTGTCCACCAACTTCCTGCGTCTTTCCATCATGACCCTCCCACTAAAGGAATGACAGATGGAACAGTCTTCCTGCAAGTGGAGAGGGCCAAGACAGTAGACGCAGGATGAGTGGTTGTCAGTAATGGACATCTTCTGTCCACACTGACACCTTTTAAAACTACTTTTGGTCTTTTCTGACATCTTACACTCTTAAGAAAAGAAAAAAAATTTATAATATATGTTAAATACAATATATACACTCACGCAGCACACTAATATATATATATATATATATATATATATATATATATATATATATATATATATATATGTATATGACTATATGGAAAATAGAAAGTATATATATATATATATATATTTTTTTTAAGTACTGTAAATAGTTACAGAAAAAGAATGGCCTAAGGCCCTTACTAACTTTCTAAATAACAACCTGACTACAACTACTTTAAACAACTACTAGATATTAAACCTATCAAATATTATAAGAAAAAGTAAAATTTGAAGTAAATATATAGAAATGATAAGATATAATAAGTAAAATACTACTGGCCCGAGCCTCTCGATGTGATCTGCTGCTAGCGGCAAAGTAGATCTGAGGGTTAGCACCGGAGGATCATGGGATATTACTGTGCCTCGAGCTTTCTCGAAGATGCGAGCTAGTGATGCGGCTGACTCGGAGCCGAGGATTGGCTCCGAACCCATGTGTAAGAACAAACGGCGAGATTGAACAATTTCACATCAAGTGTTAATCATGTACTTATGATAATTGATGAGCCATAATAATTATAGCAAAAGTATTGTGCACATCATACTTATGCAAGTGAATTTTAATTAGCTATCCTCATCATTGCCATGGTTAGTATAATGTACTCATGATATTTAATTAGCTGTCCTCAACATTGCCATGGTTAGTATACTTTACACATGATATTTAATTAGCTGTCCTCATCATTGAAATGGTTAGTATACTTTACACATGATATTTAACTAGCTGTCCTCATCATTGCCATGGTTAGTATACTTTACACATGATATTTAATTAGCTGTCCTCA
This sequence comes from Protopterus annectens, assembly GCF_019279795.1. Lineage (NCBI taxonomy): Eukaryota > Metazoa > Chordata > Ceratodontiformes > Protopteridae > Protopterus > Protopterus annectens. Next base: position 866,932,085 of record NC_056748.1, on the reverse strand, counting down.
TCAATGCCATGGTTAGTATACTTTACACATGATATTTAATTAGCTGTCCTCATCAATGCCATGGTTAGTATACTTTACACATGATATTTAATTAGCTGTCCTCATCATTGCTATGGTTAGTATACTTTATACATGATATTTAATTAGCTGTCCTCATCATCGCCATGGTTAGTATACTTTACACATGATATTTAATTAGCTGTCCTCATCATTGCCATGCTTAGTATAATGTACACATGATATTTAATTAGCTGTCCACATCACTGCCATGGTTTGTATACTTTACACATGATATTTAATAAGCTGTCCTCATCATTGCCATGGTTAGTATACTTTACACATGATATATAATTAGCTGTCCTCATCATTGCCATGGTTAGTATAACATACACATGATATTTAATTAGCTGTCCTCAACATTGCCATAGTTAGTATACTTTGCACATGATATTTAATTAGCTATCTTCATCATTGCCGTGGTTAGTATACTTTACACATGATATTTAATTAGCTGTCCTCTTCATTGCCATGGTTAGTATAATGTACACATGATATTTAATTAGTTGTCCTCATCATTGCTATGGTTAGTATACTTTATACATGATATTTAATTAGCTGTCCTAATCATTGCCATGGTTAGTATACTTTACAAATGATATTCAATTAGCTGTCCTCATCATTGCCATGCTTAGTATACTTTACACTTAATATTTAATTAGCTGTCCTCATCATTGTCATGGTTAGTATAATGTACACATGATATTTAGTTAGCTGTCCTCATCATTGCTATGGTTGGTATACTTTACACATGATATTTAATTAGCTGTCCTCTTCATTGCCATGGTTAGTATAATGTACACATGATATTTAATTAGCTGTCCTCATCATTGCTATGGTTAGTATACTTTATACATGATATTTAATTAGCTGTCCTAATCATTACCATGGTTAGTATACTTTACACATGATATTCAATTAGCTGTCCTCATCATTGCCATGCTTAGTATACTTTACAATTAATATTTAATTAGCTGTCTTCATCATTGTCATGGTTAGTATAATGTACACATGATATTTAATTAGCTGTCCTCATCGTTGCCATGGTTAGTATACTTTACACATGATATTTAATTAGCTGTCCTCATCATTGCCATGGTTAGTATACTTTACACATGATATTTAATTAGCTATCCTCATCATTGCCATGGTTAGTATACTTTACACGTGATATTTAATTAGCTGTCCTCATCATTGCCATGGTTAGTGTACTTTACACATGATATTTAATTAGCTGTCCTCATCATTGCAATGGTTAGTGTATTTTACAAATGATATTTAATTAGCTGTCCTCATCATCGCCATGGTTAGTATACATTACACATGATATTTAATTAGCTGTCCTCATCATTGCCATGTTTAGTATACTTTACACATGATATTCAATTAGCTGTTCTCATCATTGCCATGGTTAGTATACTTTACACTTGATATTTAATTAGCTGTCCTCATAATTGTCATGGTTAGTATAATGTACACATGATATTTAGTTAGCTGTCCTCATCACTGCCATGGTTAGTATATTTTACACATGATATTTGATTAGCTGTCGTCATCATTGTCATGGTTAGTATACTTTACACATGATATTTAATTAGCTGTCCTCATCATTGCCATGGTTAGTATACATTACACATGGTATTTAATTAGCTGTCCTCAACATTGCCATGTTTAGTATACTTTACACATGATATTTATTTAGCTGTCCTCATCATTGCCATGATTACTATACTTTACACATGATATTTAATTTGCAATGGTGATGGACAGGTTGACAGATGAGATCAGAGATGAGTCCCCATGGACTATGATGTTTGCAGATGACATTGTGATCTGTAATGAGAGCAGGGAACAGTGGAGGAGACCCTAGAGAGCTGGAGATATGCTCTATTGAGAAGAAGAATGAAGGTCTGCAGGACTAAGACAGATTATATGTGTGTGAATGACAGGGAGGATAGCAGAATGGTGAGGATGCAAGGAGTAGAGGTGGCGACGGAGGATGAGTTTAAATACTTGGGGTCAATAGTTCAGAGTAACGGTGAGTGTGGAAGAGAGGTAAAGAAAAGAGTACAGGCAGGATGGAGTGGGTGGAGAAGAGTGTCAGGAGTGATTTGTGACAGATGAGTACCTGTAAGAGTGAAAGGGAAGGTCTACAAGAGGGTAGTGAGACCAGCTATGTTATATGGGTTGTAGACAGTGGCATTGACAAAAAGGCAGGAGTTTGAGCTGGATGTGGCAGAGTTGAAGATGTTAAGATTTGCACTGGGTGTGACGAGGGTGGACAGGATTACGAATAAGTATATTAGAGGGACAACCCAGGTTGGAAGGTTTGGAGACAAAGCCAGAGAGGCAAGATTATGTTGGTTTGGACATGTGCTGAGGAGGGATGCTGAGTATATTGGGAAAAAGATGCTAAGCATGAAGCTACCAGGTAACAGGAAAAGAGGAAGGCCTAAGATAAGGTTTATGGGTGTGGTGAGAGAGGACATGCAGGTGGTTGGTGTGATAGAGCAAGATGCAGAAGACAGGAAGAAATGGAAAAAGGTGATCCACTGTGGCGACCCCTAACGGGAACAGCCGAAAGAAGAAGGTGATGATTTAATTAGCTGTCCTCAACATTACCATGGTTACTATACTTTACACATGATATTTAATTAGCTGTCCTCATCATTGCCATTGTTAGTATACTGTGCACATGATATTTAATTAGCTGTCCTCATCAATACCATAGTTAGTATACTTTACACATGATATTCAATTAACTGTCCTCAACATTGTCATGGTTGGTATACTTTACACATGATATTTAATTAGCTGTCCTCATGATTGCCAGGGTTACTATATTTTACACATGATATTTAATTAGCTGTCCTAATGATTGCCATGGTTACTATATTTTACACATGATATTTAATTAGCTGTCCTCATGATAGCCATTCTTACTATATTTTACACATGATATTTAATTAGCTGTCCTCATTATTGCCATGGTTAGTATAATGTACACATGATATTTAATTAGCTGTCCTCATCAGTGCCATGGTTAGTATACTTTACACATGATATTTAATTAGCTGTCCTCATCATTGCCATGGTTAGTATACTTTACACATGATATTTAATTAGTTGTCCTCATCATTGCCATGGTTAGTATACTTTACACATGATATTTAATTAGCTGTCCTCATTATTGCCACGGTTAATATACTTTACACATGATATTTAATTAGCTATCCTCATCATTGCCATGGTTAGTATACTTTATGCATGATATTTAATTAGCTGTCCTCATCATTGCCATGGTTAGTATACTTTACACATGATATTTAATTAGCTATTCTCATCATTGCCATGGTAAGTATACTTTACACATGATATTTAATTAGCTGTCCTCATCATTGCCATGGTTAGTGTACTTTACACATGATATTTAATTAGCTGTCCTCATCATCGCCATGGTTAGTATACATTGCACATGATATTTAATTAGCTGTCCTCATCATTGCCATGTTTAGTATACTTTACACATGATATTCAATTAGCTGTTCTCATCATTGCCATGGTTAGTATACTTTACACTTGATATTTAATTAGCTGTCCTCATCATTGTCATGGTTAGTATAATGTACACATGATATTTAGTTAGCTGTCCTCATCACTGCCATGGTTAGTATATTTTACACATGATATTTGATTAGCTGTCCTCATCATTGTCATGGTTAATATACTTTACACATGATATTCAATTAACTGTCCTCAACATTGTCATGGTTAGTATACTTTACACATGATATTTAATTAGCTGTCCTCATCATTGCCATCGTTAGTATACTTTACACATGATATTTAATTAGCTATCCTCATCATTGCCATGGTAAGTATACTTTACACATGATATTTAATTAGCTGTCCTCATCATTGCCATGGTTAGTGTATTTTACAAATGATATTTAATTAGCTGTCCTCATCATCGCCATGGTTAGTATACATTACACATGATATTTAATTAGCTGTCCTCATCATTGCCATGTTTAGTATACTTTACACATGATATTCAATTAGCTGTTCTCATCATTGCCATGGTTAGTATACTTTACACTTGATATTTAATTAGCTGTCCTCATCATTGTCATGGTTAGTATACTTTACACATGATATTTAATTAGCTGTCCTCATGATTGCCAGGGTTACTATATTTTACACATGATATTTAATTAGCTGTCCTCATGATTGCCATGGTTACTATATTTTACACATGATATTTAATTAGCTGTCCTCATGATAGCCATGCTTACTATATTTTACACATGATATTTAATTAGCTGTCCTCATGATTGCCATGGTTACTATATTTTACACATGATATTTAATTAGCTGTCCTCATTATTGCCATGGTTAGTGTAATGTACACATGATATTTAATTAGCTGTCCTCATCAATGCCATGGTTAGTATACTTTACACATGATATTTAATTAGCTGTCCTCATCATTGCCATGGTTAGTATACTTTACACATGATATTTAATTAGTTGTCCTCATCATTGCCATGGTTAGTATACTTTACACATGATAATTAATTAGCTGTCCTCATTATTGCCACGGTTAATATACTTTACACATGATATTTAATTAGCTATCCTCATCATTGCCATGGTTAGTATACTTTATGCATGATATTTAATTAGCTGTCCTCATCATTGCCATGGTTAGTATACTTTACAAATGATATTTAATTAGCTATCCTCATCATTGCCATAGTAAGTATACTTTACACTTGATATTTAATTAGCTGTCCTCATCATTGTCATGGTTAGTATAATGTACACATGATATTTAGTTAGCTGTTCTCATCACTGCCATGGTTAGTATATTTTACACATGATATTTGATTAGCTGTCCTCATCATTGTCATGGTTAGTATACTTTACACATGATATTTAATTAGCTGTCCTCATCATTGTCATGGTTAGTATAATGTACACATGATATTTAGTTAGCTGTCCTCATAATTGCCATGGTTAGTATAGTTTACACATGATATTTAATTAGCTGTCCTCATCATTGCCTTGGTTAGTATACTTTACACATGATATTTAATTAGCTGTCTTCAACATTGCCATGGTTAGTATACTTTACACATGATATTTATTTAGCTGTCCTCATCAGTGCCATGGTTTGCATACTTTACACATGATATTTAATTAGCTATCCTCTTCATTGCCATGGTTAGTATATTTTACACATGATATTTGATTAGCTGTCCTCATCATTGCCATGGTTAGTATACTTTACACATGATATTTATTTAGCTGTCCTCATCATTGCCATGGTTACTATACTTTACACATGATATTTAATTTGCAATGGTGATGGACAGGTTGACAGACAAGATCAGAGATGATGTTTGCAGATGACAATGTGATCTGTAATGAGAGCAGGGAACAGTGGTGGAGACCCTAGAAAGATGGAGATATGCTCTAGAGAGTAGAGGAATGAAGGTCCACAGGACTAAGACAGATTATATGTGTGTGAATGAGAACGAGGATAGCAGAATGGTGAGGATGCAAGGAGTAGAGGTGGTGAAGGTGGATGAGTTTAAATATTTGGGGTCAATAGTTCAGAGTAACGGTGAGTGTGGAAGAGAGGTGAAGGACAGAGTACAGGCAGGACGGAGTGGGTGGAGAAGAGTGTCATGAGTGATTTGTGAAAGACGAGTACCTGTAAGAGTGAAAGGGAAGGTCTACAAGAGGGTAGTGAGACCAGGTATGTTATATGGGTTGTAGACAGTGGCACTGACAAAAAGGCAGGAGTTTGAGCTGGATGTGGCAGAGTTAAAGATGTTAAGATTTGCACTGGGCGTGACGAGGGTGGACAGGATTAGGAATAAGTATATTAGAGGGTCAACCCAGGTTGGAAGGTTTGGAGACAAAGCCAGAGAGGCAAGATTATGTTGGTTTGGACATGTGCTGAGGAGGGATGATGAGTATATTGGGAAAAAGATGCTAAGCATGAAGCTACCAGGTAACAGGAAAAGAGGAAGGCCTAAGATAAGGTTTATGGGTTTGGTGAGAGAGGACATGCAGGTGATTGGTGTGACAGAGCAAGATGCAGAAGACAGGAAGAAATGGAAACAGGTGAGTCACTGTGGCGACCCCTAACGGGAACAGCCGAAAGAAGAAGATGATGATTTAATTAGATGTCCTCAACATTGCCATGGTTACTATACTTTACACATGATATTTAATTAGCTGTCCTCATCATTGCCATTGTTAGTATACTGTGCACATGATATTTAATTAGCTGTCCTCATGATTGCCATGGTTACTATATTTTACACATATTTAATTAGCTGTCCTCATAACTGCCATGGTTACTATATTTTACACATGATATTTAATTAGCTGTCCTCATGATTACCATGGTTACTATATTTTACACATGATATTTAATTAGCTGTCCTCATAATTGCCATGGTTACTATATTTTACACATGATATTTAATTAGCTGTCCTCATGTTTGCCATGGTTACTATATTTTACACATGATATTTAATTAGCTGTTCTCATCATCGCCATGGTTAGTATACTTTACACATGATATTTAATTAGCTGTCCTCACCATTGCCATGGTTAGTATAATTTACACATGATATTTAATTAGCTGTCCTCATCATTGCCATGGTTACTATACTTTACACATGATATTTAATTAGCTGTCCTCATCATTGCTATGGTTAGTATACTTTATACATGATATTTAATTAGCTGTCCTCATCAATGCCATGGTTAGTATACTTTACACATGATATTTAATTAGCTGTCCTCATTATTGCCATGGTTAATATACTTTACACATGATATTTAATTAGCTGTCCTCATCATTGCCATGGTTAGTATACTTTACACATGATATTTAATTAGCTGTCCTCATCACTGCAATGGTTAGTATACTTTACACATGATATTTAATTAGCTGTCCTCATCATTGTCGTGTTTAGTATACTTTACACATGATATTTAATTATCTGTCCTCATCATGGCCATGGTTAGTATACTTTACACATGATATTTAATTAGCTGTCCTCATCATTGTCATGTTTAGTATACTTTACACATGATATTTTATTAGCTGTCCTCATCATTGCCATGGTTAGTATACTTTACACATGATATTTAATTGGCTGTCCTCATCATGGCCATGGTTAGTATATTTTACGCATGATATTTAATTAGCTGTCCTCATCATTGCCATGGTTAGTATACTTTACACATGATATTTAATTAGCTGTCCTCATCATTGTCATGTTTAGTATACCGTACACATGATATTTAATTAGCTGTCCTCATCATGGCCATGGTTACTATACTTTACACATGATATTTAATTAGCTGTCCTCATCATTGTCATGTTTAGTATACTTTACACATGATATTTAATTAGCTGTCCTCATCATTGCCATGGTTAGTATAATGTACGCATGATATTTATTTAGCTGTCCTCATCATTGCCATGGTTAGTATAATTTTCGCATGATACTGCACTTGCATATCATGCATTAATAACTGGTGCAAAAATAATATTTATGATACTCATTTGTATATACTGTTACAATCCTAAACAAAAGTTTGTGACAATGTCATTCTAAACCCATCAATAAAAATATAGGTAAACTGGATTCGTACCCTGCATTACCTGTCTTGTTTTCCTTACACCTTGTGCCGCAGAGAGCATTAGCTGTCAGATGCATTTTCTTCCATCAGTACTGTCAAGAGTGCTGAAGGCAGCTCAGGAGTGCAAGGCTTGGCTTTGCTACTGAGGGCAACCCAGATTAAATTATACACTTTTGCCTTCAGTCCTGAACCATGATTCTGTACTGCCAAATGAAGCACAAATGCAAAAGTCAACAAAAAATAATAATAATAATAAAAATTGAAAGGAAAATAAAAACAATTAGACACTATATTTAGCAATGACCAAAACACCTAGTAAATTAAACTGGGACATTCCTCCTTTCCACATCTCCTTGCCACATCAGAACGTGAATTTCTGTCACACATTATCATGAATTTAGGTAATGCCAAGTAATGTGGAAGGGGACAGACAGCAGCTATTACCATTTCAAGGGAAATTCCTGTCTGTCAGGATTAGTTCTTGATATAGTATTGTCATATCCTAAGTATTATTGGCTAGGCTTGTAAAGGCTCTTGTGCCATTAGCCTATTAATCACGTATGACCCTGTGAGAGATATGTTGATGTAATGCATATGTCATACAGTTTTTCACAAGTTTGTTACTGCTTTTATGTTATCACATTTTACAAAATGCCTGTTTCATCTCATGTATATTATAGGTTGTTAGTAATAGTGAGAAAAGGTGTTGCTAACAACAGATTCATAACAAAAATGTGTGTCAATAGTTATGCTAAACCACTCATTAAAATTATATGTAAACTGGATTCAAACCCTGAGTGATCTGTTCTCTTTTCCTAAACTTACTGCACTTAATCACTTTGTCACAGAGACGGGTAGCTGACAAGGGCATTTTCTTCAGTCAGTGCTACCTAAAGTGTTGATGGCTGTGTACTGGTGACAGGCTACAGAAGACAACCACATTATTATTTTTTTTTATTTTTACCCTCAGCCATGAACCATGATTGTGCCCTGCCAAAGGCAAATATAAAAAAAGCATAAAAAAATCTGAAAACAATTGAAAATAAAACTAAAACAATCAAAGGGTGTATCTAGCAATGACCAGAGCATGTAGTGCATTAAACTGACACATTCATCCTTTTCACATCTCCTTGCCACAATAGAACTTGAATTTCTGTTACACATTATTAGGCCTTTAGGTAATGCCAAGTAATGTGGAAGGGGGATGCCAGCAGCTGTCATTAGATTTTTTTTTAAAACAGCAGATACAGTTAATACTAATATCATTTCAAAGAAATTTCTGTTTGTTAGTATTACTACTTGGGAGATATGTTGATGTAACCATTATACTGAATATAGTTTTCAACGTCATGTTACTGCTACTGCATTATCACAATGCTGAAATCTTTATATTTCACTTCATGCATATCACATGTTGTTATTAATACTGGGAATAGCCGAGTTTCCAATAACACAGTCATATACCAAAATGTGTGTCAATATTTCTTCTGATCTCCAAGGTAAAAATATCTGCTTATTGGCCTCCAACCCTGCATTACTTGTCCTCTTTCTCTAAGTGTGCTGCATTTTCACCTTATGCTACAGAGACTGATAGTTACAACAAACCTAGTAAAGAAACAACACTTGAAAATAAACACCAAATGGAGAAAAAAACACACTGGAATCCAAGATAAAAGTTAAAAGTTAGCGCTTTCGTTTACTGTATTAAGTAAACTTCATCAGACAAAATTGAATAAAAATACAGCCATATTTATATATAAAAAAGTTAATTAATATGACATAATTTCCTTCAAACCAAGACCAAGCCTCCAATTAAAGTACCAAACAAAAAGAAAAATAATACATCCATAAGGTATTCAAATAATACATGAAATGTATGAAAAACATTAAAAACATATATCAAATAACAGGTAAATAACCATATTAAACATATAAAAATATAAGTGTATATATTATCTCATTAATGCCCTCAGTTTCAACATACTTTTAATGGAAACTGAGTCATTCAAACCTGGGGCAGCTAAGGCATTCAGCCTTAGCTGCCAAATTGATTCCCTCTCCTCAATTTTTAAAAAAATTACAAATCGAGGTACAATACCTCACTGAGTGCATTAATAGACAACAAGTGCCGAAGGGGTTAAGACAATGGCGATTCCCCACAGGCCTGATTAATAACTCAGCGTTTCACAAAGACTTACTAAAGCTCTTTGATTGACAGGGTGTGGAATTTATGCAATTACTTGTACAGAACTACGTTGCACAAATGAACACTTTAAAATTGGATTTAGCTGATCTGGACTCTAATATACGTAGTGACAAGACTTTGCACGATACAAATATGATTTTTTACATATTTTTTCAAGCATTGACAACACTCTAATTAAAATAAAAGTGAATAAAGTTAGAACATTAAATAGGGACTTTACAGCATATAGTAAGTGTTTGGCCTATCCGTCGCCACCTTTGAACAGAAATGTTAATGTTGAACAGAAGTTGATTGGTAATGTTGATGCTAACGATAGTGAGTCTGTTTGTGTTGAAAATGATAACGATTCAACTAATGACATGACTGCTGACCACTTATCTCCAGTGAGGAGAAGTCAGAGATTAGCAAATAGGACCAATAACACTAATGTTAACCTTAATACAGTAAACGAAAGCGCTAACTTTTAACTTTTATCTTGGATTCCAGTGTCGTTTTTTCTCCATTTGGTGTTTATTTTCAAGAGACTGATAGTTAGCAAGTGCATTTTCTTCACTCAGTACGTTCCAGAGTGCTGACAACTGGCTGTGTACTGGTGCCAGGCTCATTTCCACTACAGAAGTCCGCCAAAATTACATTTTTCATTTTCTTGCCTTGGAAGGTGAACCATCATTCACTGCTAGTGACTGCTGACCCTCACCATTGCACAATGCCAAGTAGCTAGCAAACAATGAAGCCAAAATATATATATATATATATATATATATATCTTTGTGATTTTCTCTCAACTTTGTTCTCTTATAAAGTGAAAATATACACACAACTAATGGTGCACAAACAGCACCACATCTAGATCATAGGATCTTAGGAGGTTACTAGGCTAACGGCCCTAGATCCTTAAAAAGTCTAGCCATTCATGCTCCAATTTTCCCAATTATTAATGCCCACAGGAGAGAGTGGCTTTGGTATATGCCTTTGTCTCAGTGCATTTACAAACTGCCCATGTCCATAAGGGTCGCAGGCAAAAAGCCAGGGGTGAATTTGCAATTTCCTGTCCATTGGTCCAAATTGCCATTTGAATAGGCTTAGGGAAGAGCTCCGTTTTATATGAATGGGGAGTTTGTTCCAAAGAAGTAGTAATCTCCAAAACACATACCTGTATTTTGTTTATGACACAGATGGGGTTTAGACCTTTAAATTACATAATTCTAGTGCTGTTTGTTTTGTAAATGTGTAGCAGATCCATGAGAGCTGAATCAGATAATGTCTTGTAGATGTAGTCTGTAGGACACAGAATATATGGACAGGGCTTTGAGGCAGTCTACATAGGACATATAATTTAAATCCTGTATTCTTTTAATGAGGAACCTCTGTGGCCTCTCTGGCTGCTGCAAATGCCTGGTCAGGTACATGCCGAAGGATGCATTGTACTCAATTTTGGTCTAATGAGGGGTGAGTATAGTGGGACTATGATCTCCTTAGATCTAGATACCATAGCATTAACATGATACATATAGGTTCATAGGTTCATAGGTTCATACTAGGCTATCTGCCCTAGGGCATTTATAAGCCTAGCCAGAGTGTGTTTGGCTTTCGCCACCCATTTTAAATTAATTTTGCTATGCCCTTTTTTTGAGGTTAGTATACTGTGCCTCTGTCTAACAGTGACACAGCAGTGATACCCGGGGTAAACCTACGATCCCCCATCCACCCATCAAGATTCCTCTTAAAGAGAGTCAATGAGGGACTCTGCCTAACCTGGACTGGGATTTTATTCCAGAGTGAAGGGAGCCTCTGGGTTATGAATCTGTCCCACCAGCATGTCCTATTTATTTCAGTGCTGAGGTTTAAGTCTCTCAAGCATGTAGCTCGATGGGATTTGGATTTTCTGAGGTGCAGCATGTCCATTAATTCCGGGTTGGACATGGCTTTATACGTCAGGCAGAGATCGCCTCTGAGCAGGCGGTATGCCACTGAGTAGAGCTGGAGTTTCTTTAACCGGGCAGCATATGGCATCTGTTTGAGCCATTTGTTCCTCTTGGTGAGGTACTTTTGGGGTCTTTCCAGTTGCTGCAGGTGTCTGGTAAGGTACATCCCAAAAGGGGCATTGTACTCAATTATGGGCCTGATGAGGAATGAGTAAAGAGGCACGATGACCTCCCCTGATCTAGATGTGAATCCCTTCATGATTAGGTGGGCTATATAAAATGCCTTTCTAACCACTTTGGCCACGTGGTTGTCAAATGAGAGATTGCTATCAACTTGGGTCCCCAGGTCCCTAATTACTTCTTCCATACTTAATGGATTACCACTTATGTGATAATTTGTGGGCACTTTGTTTTTGCCAAAGGGGATGACTATACACTTTTTGGCATTTAGCTTGAGGCCATGGCTCTGGCACCAGTTGTCTGTTTCTATGAGGCCCTTTTGGAGGATGCTTGTGTCGGCTGGAGAGTCGATTATGGCGCCCAGTTTGCAGTCATCTGTGAACTTGGTCAGCCGCAGTCCTTCCATGTTGGCCTGTACCTCTGAGAAATATATACTGAACAAGAGAGGTCCCAGGACTGAGCCTTGTGGGACGCCACGTGCAACTGCTTTGGAGTCTGACATGGCTCCAGCAATTCTAACCATGTGGGTTATGTCCTTGAGCCAGTTTGTAACCCATCTAGTGACATAGGGGTTTATATTTAAGCTGGTGAGCTTATCTATAATGCCTGAGTGGGGTATTGTATCGAAGGCCTTTGCAAGGTCCAGGTAGGCTGTGTGGACCACCTCCCCCTCGTCAATGGCCTTGGTGACTGTTTCAAAGAAATCGACCAGGTTTAAGAGGCAGGATCTGCCCTTAACAAAGCCGAACTGGGTAGGATCCAGTGTCTGTAGGTCCCCAATATCTTTATTTATAAGGTCCATGATGATCCTTTCCATAGCTTTGCAGACAAAGCTAGTCAGGCTTATGGGGCAATAGTTTCCAGGATCCATTGAGGCACCACCTTTGTCGGGACCACCGTTGCTGTACGCCACTCTTTGGGTACATATCCTGTAGTAAGGCTGAGATTGAACAGTAGTTTTATGTTTGGGTTTAGCTCTTCTTGCAGTTCATGTAGGACGCAGCCCGGGACACCGTCTGGTCTCATTGATGCTGTGTTTTTTGCTTTGGAGAGGGCGGCTCTTACCTGAGCATCTGAGATGTCAGGGGGACAGCACTCTGCTGGGATAGATATTTGCCCTTTTGGTGGGGAGGGGGGCAAGTTTGCACTAAACCTGTCAGCTAGGATGTTGGCAATGTCTGTGGGTTCGGTGTATTTTTTGTCATTTTGGACTAATTCTGAGCATATCTGGAAATTCCCACCCAGGTTCCTAACATAACTAAAGAAAGCCTTGTGATTATCCTTAGTGTCCTGTGCAATTTTTCTCTCGAAGCTGGCCTTAGACGATTTTATGAGTACCCGTAGTTTTTTGCTAATACTTATCAGAGATGCCTTCCCTTTTTGGGATTTTGCTCTATCATGTAGTAGCTTCCTCCTTCTGTTGTATAGTTTGTTTATGGCTGGGGTCCACCAGACAGGATGTCTGCCTTTGGAGGATTGGGTCTTGGTTTTATTTGGGATTGCATGATCCATGCATTCATGAAGGTGTTCATAGAATGCATTTATAAAGGATTCTGCAGTCTGGACCGTATTTTCCACAGGCCCGGGAGCTTTGAAGGATTCCACCTCGGTTTTGAGGAGTGTGAAATTTGCTTTAGGGAAGTTTTTTACTGTGGTTTTCTGGGCATGGGGTGGAGTCGGGATGTGAATATCCAGTGAGATTAGTTTATGGTCTGATCTTACCAGTGAGGGATACACTTCTGGTCTGGAGCATAGAGTCCCCATGTTGGTGATGATCAGGTCCAGTATGTTTTCCCCTCTTGTGGGAGTGGTAACAAGTTGTTCTATAGCATTTGAGTTTATAAATTCTAGGAACCTTTGGGCTAGGGTGTTGGAGCTAGAGTAATGCTCCCAGTCTATGTTTGGGTAGTTGAAGTCGCCCAATATAATGGTGTTTGGAGAGACCTTCATATTTTCCAGTGTTCTCAGGAAGGTTGAGTGGAGTTCCTGGGTTTGGGAGGGTGGTCTGTAGCAGGCTATAAACTGGAAGGCAGTTTTACCCACTGTTAGTTGCACATGGATAGTCTCTGATGCTTCGTGCTGTGCCACCACCCTGGAGGTGTGGGTATCTTTGACGAATATTGATACTCCCCCTCCTTTTATGGTTCGATCCAAGTTTTGGGGCCAAAAAGCATGGTATGAGGTATAACCTGGTAGTGCTGGGGTGCTCTCGGGAGCCTTGAACCAGGTTTCTGTTACTGCACAGATATCGATGTTTTCCATGCTAAGGAGAGTTTCGAGTGCATGCATCTTGAGGTTTAGACTTCTGGTGTTGAGTAGCATTACTCTTAGTTTCTTATCCCTTGTGATACCTATGGAGGTGGGTTTGTCTTTTGAGCCTTGCCTAAAAAAGGCACTATGGGGGTAGCAAGAGCCTTTGCCAATATCTGAAAGCCCAGGGGTGATAGGTGCAAGCCGTCCCTAGCGAAGCATAGTGGCTTGTCGAGCATGTCATCCCAGCCTGACAGGCATTGGATCCCCTTTGAATAACACCAATACTTAAGCCAATTGTTGAAATTGATCATCTTGTCTTCATATTGTGGCATCATTCTTGGTGAAGGTAAGATGCTACTCAAGGTCAGGGTCATACCGGCCTGGGCTACATGCTCAGAGAGCTCCTCTATGTCTCTTTTCATGTAGTCCAGGGAGGTACGTCTCAGGTCATTCACACCAGCATGGACAATGGCTGGGTCATATTTGTACTTGCCTTGGAGTGACCTGAGTGCTTGTGTTATGTGGCGGATCCTAGCGCCCGACAGGCAGCTCACCGTGACCTTCTCCTTGTTCAGCCTGGTGAGCGGGACGTCAGTGTGCCTGACAATAGAGTCACCTATTACAAGTGTATCAGGTGTGTTGTTTAGCCTTAAGGGCTGTGACTGTTCAGCACACTGGCTTTGTGAGCTATGTGTTGCACGTGTTTTGTTTTGGGGTAGCGGTTGCTTGGGTGTCTGCTTTGGAGGTCGCTGCTGCTTAGGCAGATTTTTATTTAGAGCCTCCGAGTATGTTTTTGTGTGTTTATGTGTTTGGTTTGCTGTCGTGGTAGGTCTATGTGAGACTGGAATTGTAGTGAGTACGGTTTCCTTTTCCTCCTGACTGGTTATGCCAGTACTGAGTTGAGAGAGCTTAGCCTCCAGTTTGGCTATATGGTTGCATCTCTCACATGTGTTGGAATTTGTTGGGAGGAGGAGAGGGTTGTCTGTGTACATGAGGCAGTTGTAACATTGCCTCAAGATTCCCAGATTCACCAGCTAGATTGGAGAGGAGATTGACAACTGACCTTTGGACATGCTAGAATAGTATTGGGAATTCCTTTATAATTGAAAAAAAAGGGCCGATGGGGAACAAGGTACTCAAGGGGGGTTTGTGAGGGTGTAGTGCTTTTAATTTTTTAGTGCTGACCTATATAATTGCTTTAGTGAGCAAGTGCCAGGTAACTTAAATGCAATGTGCTACAGGTAACTTAAATGCAAAAATGACAAACAGTAACTTTCATTCAAGTGAAACAAGGAAATAAGTACAGTAAGCAATGCAGATATCACTAGGGATCCACAGAAGCGCTGAAAAGCCGTGTTTTATGTGGAATTAGCATTTCACGGAAATAACAAGCAAACAAACAACAAGCATACAAACAAAGCTAGATTCAGCAGGCCTGGATATAGTCTATGCTACAGCAAACAAGGTGTACCAATTTCAGTAAGAAACAGTTCAAATATGAGACTAATTTCACTATTTGCCACAGACAGACATATTTATGAAGCAGAGAAAATAGCCTGCATATACCCCAGAGGAGAGGTTGTATTACTTTACATTAAAGGTCCTACATAAGCCTTTTGTCAGAGTTTTCCTTTGTAAATTGCAGATGTATAGATGAATGGTATATTTGCAACAGTTAAGCTCATAATTCCTGTCATAATATCAAACCATGTTTTCAATAGCTCATAATTCATGTCATAATATCAAACCATGTTTTCAATACTACAGTTTTTTTCTGACCTTTATTTGGTGAACATTATTCTCTGTTTTATGGCATTAACATGACACATGTCTACAAATGTAACCTCCATGATGCTAGATTCAGGCATTGCTAAGTATTCAGATTTTAACCCAAATGCTACTAGAATGGCAGGTAACACTTGCTTTCATTTTTTTAATTGAAAGAAATAACCAATATACATAGCTATAACAGTAGAAATGGGTAAACAATGCAGAAAGCAAAGAGCGGTATTGCAGAATTTAATGCCTCGATAATGTGACAACAAATGCCTTTGTAAAAAAATTAAAAAAAAAAAAATAGCAACATGCCTTTACAGAAAATTATTTCTGAAATTAGACAAAAGTATTTCCAGTCAAACAGCAATATCAAAAAGTGTGTGGATCTGTATTGCTTGCCCATTGCTGCTGTCATAGCCATGTATATCTGTTATGTTTTTAATTAAAAAAAAAATAAAGTAAATGTTACCTACAATTATAGTAACATTTTGGTGAGAATCTGAGCACCCAGCAATGTCTGAATTTAGTAAAGTCAAGGGAGTTACATTTGCCTGTTCCTGTTAGGGGTTGCCACAGCGGATCATCTGTTTCCATTTTTTCCTCTCCTCTGCATCTTGCTCTGACACACCAACCACCTGCATGTCCTCTCTCACCACATCCATAAACCTCATCTTAGGCCTTCCTTTTTCCCTGTTACCTGGTAGCTTCATCCTTAGCATCTTTTTCCCAATATACTCAGCATCCCTCCTCAGCACATCCAAACCAATGTAATCTTGCCTCTCTGGCTTGGTCTCCAAACCTTCCAACCTGGACTGATCCTCTAATATACTAATTCCTAATCCTGTCCAACCTCGTCACACCCAGTGAAAATCTTAACATATTTAACTCTGCCACATCTAGCTCAAACTAATGCCTTTTTGTCAATGCCACTGTCTCCAACCCATATAACATAGCTGGTCTCACTACCCTCTTGTAGACCTTCCCTTTCACTCTTACTGGTACTCGTCTGTCACAAATCACTCCTGACACTCTTCTCCACCCATTGCATCCTGCCTGTACTCCCTTCTTCACCTCTCTTCCACACTCACCATTACTCTGAACTATTGATCCCAAGTATTTAAACTCATCCACCTTCGCCACCTCTACTCCTTGCATCCTCACCATTCCTCTATCCTCCCTGTCATTCACACACATATATTCTGTCTTAGTCCTGCTGACCTGCATTCCTCTTCTCTCTAGAGCATATCTCCACCTCTCCAGGGTCTCCTCCACCTGTTCCCTACTCTCACTACAGATCACAATGTCATCTGCAAACATCATAGTCCACGGGGACTCCTGTCTGATCTTGTCTGTCAACCTATCCATCACCATTGCAAATAAGAAAAAAAAAAAAAAAAAAATATATATATATATATATATATATATATATATATACATTTATATATCTGTTTGCCATCAACACAAGTGCAGATCCAAATAAGTTTATCCATTTGTAATTAAGTACGAATATTCTTATAATGCTGCTATGTGTTACTCAGCTATACATTGTTATCATCCTCACAGACTTTCATATTTGATTTTAATTTAATATTCTTTGTGGGGTGCTTACATTTCTGTATTACCTTTGTGTGTACTCATTCAGAGCTATACATCTTAATTTCTTTTGTGCATGAGGCCTGAATAAATTCATACATAGTTATTTTATTATCAATCACACTTTTTGCTTAATTCCTTTTTTTCCCTCTTTGTATATTTCATCTCCTATAGGGATAGGGTGCCCAAGACATATGGTCCCCATGAACCACCATACACAGATGCAGAGAATGCAGTCATTATATAAGCACTACAGAGTCATGGCTTATTCATTTTAAAGAAGAGAAGAGCTGACAAGTCTTCCCATGACTACATCTATGAGGCAGGAGGTTAACAACATCAATGCTGTTGGAGGACATGGGTATGACTACCAAAAAATAAGACATTGTGCCAGTGACATGATAAAACATGCGAAACATAGAGTTGCTGCAAATACCCATTAATGGATTGCTAATGGTGGTGATCCTTCTACTGAACTACTACTCAGTGAGAGAGAGGAGTTCATTTCCGCTGTGAAAGAGCCAGGGGTTTTCCCAGAGAGTAACTGATGCTGGTGCTGTGATGAAGAAAGACAATCATAGTGTGTCTACTGCTGAGCTTTCAGGTATGCCATAAAATAAATAATTTCTCTTGTATATATTTTTTAAATGTTCTTACTCACTCTGTCTGCCTATATATATTATCTCTCTCTCTCTCTCTATAAATATATATATATATATATATATATATATATATATATATATATATATATGGATTCACTTCATAACACTGAAAGCTCAAAACACTGAAACTCAAAACACTGAAACCAAAACACTGAAACTTCAAAGTCTTGAAAACTCAAAACACTGAAAACACATATCATACATATACTGAGTTTAAACAACATAAATCATAGCACTTTCCACTACACTAAGTGCAGTCTTGGAGTTGATATATTTAAGTAGAAGGGGGTGTGGGATGCAGGGTGGCTTGCCCCCCTGCTTACACTTGGTGGAAAGTGTTATGATTTATGTTGTTTAAACTCAGTATATGTATGATATGTGTTTTCAGTGTTTTGTGTTTCAGTGTTTTGAGTTTTCAGTGTTTTGAAGTTTCAGTGTTTTGGTCTTTTATATTATGAAGTTTTCTCATTTTCAGTGTTTTGAATTTTCAGTATTATGAAGTGAATCCATATATATATATATATATATATATATATATATATATATATATATATATAAATTAAGACAGAGAGAGAGATGGTGGTGGAGGAGGATCCTGGAGAGAAACGTTTTGGATAAGATGTTTCTTATTAAGAAAAAAAAGGTTAGAAAAGTTGTCTCTTATTGAGCAGCTGTAAGGTAGATTATTTTGCAGCTATTGTGTCATTCTCTTAAGATACTTATCAGCTGCCTTTCCTGTCCATTTCTCCTAAATAGGCATATCTGGAACTGATTTTGCATGACCACCTTCCCATGGTAGGCAACTTTTTCCCCCTTATTACTATACATAAAGTAGATTTAAATATACATTAAAATCCTTTTTTACTTGCATTTGCATCTAATACTGCTTAAATTATTACATTTTACATAACAAACATTTGATCATTTTTTTTCTTTTTTTGCTGTTTTAATTACTTGTTATCATAGGGGGTTCCTGCCACCTGAAATTTGGAACTCCTACCACCTGATGTCAGAGTATCGGTAACTTCTGAAGATGATGGTGGTGATGAAGAGGCACAGTCTGCGGATGCAGAAGGTCAGTCTGACACTGAGATTGTGACTGCCACATCCACTGTCCATATTTCAGACACAGTCAGTATGCCTACTCATACCCATGACATGGAGCCCTCGGACATAGGACTGGTTGAAGGTGACACAGTTGATCAGGGTAGTGTGGTTACTCCAGCTGCAGACCTGGCTGAGTCTCTCCATAGCCTACTGTCTGCTCTTCTCATAATTATGCTGGTGTGTCAGTAGATGCCATGCAATGTATGTGTAGGCCAATCGCAAATTACAGGTATCTTCCACCTGGGCCTAAGAAGACATAGTCTGAGTACTGCATGTTGTGCATTCTGACATGCAAGACTGCTTGAACCGTGTAGGTGTCTCCTTGAACAGGATGAATAACACACTGAATTGGGCAGTGTCTTTAATGAAACATCTGCTGGGGGAGGGTCAGCAGCCATGTGGCCAGAGAGCCACTGCATCATCACATGTTAGCAGAAGTGACCATGTAAGAACCTGCTCCTGTAGTGGCAGTACTTCTACTGCTCAGTCAGTGGTTGAGGGGTCCACACCCAGATGTGGTAGATCATGTAGCTGTGGTCCTGCCATGTATTTTTTGATGAGAGCTCATCTAACAGTCAACATTCACATATAGATAGAACCCCAAATTCTGGTCTGGCCATAGAGCTAGCAGTGGAACTCCTGACAGAGGTATTTCTCATGGTTGGGGGACAATGATGGTGACCTGACTGCTCTACCATGCACAGCTCACACCTGTCTGGGATGTAAGGACATAGTGCTAGCAAATATGATTTAATTGTGCTCATGCAGACACACATACATTAAAAATCTTACCCATACCACCTCACACAAGCACATTTTATCTAAACAATTCATATTGAATGATAGTAATCTGTTGCTACTGGGCCTGAAAATTGAATACTTGCCGAAAAAATAATTTCTTACTCACATATGCACTCACTTCTTTGGTGTTAGGCTTGCCTTTCTGTAACCCCATATCCCATCTTGTGCAAGTGTCGATGACTGTGTCCTGCCCTTTGCACATTTCTTTGTAATTTTGGGTTGCCTATGTCTGATACATAGTGGATATTTAATGCGTACTTAGTCAGAAACTTGCTTTCATCACATGTATTGCAAAAGTTGTTTCATTAATATTTATTTTTCCTGCTCAGTTCTAAATTATCTATTATGTATTTGTTGACTGACATTATATTGGTTGCATTATTCTTACTAATTCAGTCTTACTAGATATGAATTGTTGCTTGCTCTTAAACGTTTGCAAATGATGGCTAACATTGACCTGCTCAGTGGGGGTTATCTACATTGGTCAAATGTAATGTGTCATGCAAAGTAGTGGGCAAAATTATAGATGCATTTTGCATAAATCATGACTTACTGCTGACATTACTGTACAGATGGGACATGTTTCATCTTACTAACAAGTAAGTATTTGTATATAAAAGTAGTCAATGAGGATTTTTTTTTTACAGATTCAGTATTTAACTTGGATAATATTGCTACAAGATGTACTGTTGGGAGTTGACTCTGTCTGATGCTGACAGAACACAACCATTACATGGTTAAATAAAGGTTGAGGAATTTGGCAGTCATCAGTTTTAATATTTGTATGTATTAGGATCTTAGTTTTTCAGTAAGATAGTAATTGTGTGTGCTAATCATTGCCTGTTAGCCAGAGCCATGGAATATTGTTTATTCCTACATCTGCCAGCACCATCTGCAACTGGTGGTTCCTCCTCAGACTCATCATCTGTATCTGCTAAAGTTGCTGACCCTGTCTGTTATACTGGGAACTGTGGTCCTGCCCCTTGTTGTACTTGTTGAAGCTGTTTCCTGAGAAATATATCATGCAACATGGCAGAGACTGTGAGTATTTTGGCAGTGGTGGCTGTGTCATACTGGAGGGCACCTTCTGATGTATCTAGACAGCAGAACCTTGCCCTGAAAAAATTGAATGCATGTTCTATTATATTACTAGTTTGACCATGGGAATTGATACATGCAGGTTGTGCACTGAGCAAGAATACACCACTAGATGCCTTTGTGGAAAGTCACCCTTAGCAAATGATGTATGTAGGTCACAGGTATGCTATATGTGTGAGTCATGGAAACTGCCGGGGTTGCCTGCACACATACTGTGGATGATCCCTTTGGGCACTACAGACCACCTGACAGTTAATGGAGCGGTATCCTTTTCTATTGATGTACCCCCATTCCTGTTCACTGGGTGGGCCTTTTATTTCTATGTGTGTGTAATCTATTCCCCAAAACCTCAGGGAAGTGTGCTATGGCATAAAATTGTTGCATGGTTGTTGATCTCTCATCAGAGGTACATGGGAACAAAATATGACTTCTTGCATGTTGTAACATTGCATTTATAAAGTGATGTAAGATTATAGAAGCTGAGGCCTGTGATACCCCTAATATATCCCATGTGGGCCTCTGAAAAGTCTGTGTAGATAGTACTGGTAATGCTACACATACTTTTGTTTAAACTAGGATGGGTTTGTCATGATTTGTCTGAGATCTCAGGTAAAGGTGGCAGAGATAGCATATTTCCTCTATTGTATCCCTGTAAATCCTGTATCGCTCTACAATTTCTGTATCATGCACTCCATGATATTTCAGACAGATTCTGAACACAGTTATCCTTCTTGGCCAAGGTCTGGCACCAGCAGTAGCAGCACCTTGAATTGAAGCTTGTCACACGTACATATTAATGTTGGCAGCAGCAACCGTTAACATTTTTTTCTAAGTGTCTCAATTGCTGTATTCCAAAGAGTTTTGTATTTAAGGGAAAAAGGGAGCATTGAATGTACATGCTCACTTTATACATTTCTGAGTAGCTCGGCCATGTTGGACTGCTTAAATAGTATGTAATTCAGTTACTCAAGCCTTTATTAGCATATTGTGCTGTTTACCATTGTTTTGAGCTCATTCATGAAGTGCAGAGCAGTTTAGTGGATACCAAATAGCATGCTATCATGAGAGCATTAAGTGCAGGCATTCATGAATCCTGACCCAAATCTTTTGGAATCTGGCCCAATGTCATCTTAAAATTTAACAGCTCAGTATTAATTCTATATATTAGGCTCAACAGAGTATGATAATAGCAAACTAAGCCATGTATCTGATTGAACATCAATGGTACAGGAATAATGTACTAAGGTAAAACTTTTTATTTCAATTGTGTGTGGGGGGTGAAACTTGGTTATTCTACTTTTATATAATACAGTGTATGCTTTTGTTTTTAAGGAGAGGACCAAGTAGTGATGATTGGTACAGAATTCAAAGTAAGGGGTTACTACAAGAAGCAACTGAATAGGTAGAGCTAACTGGAATGGGGAAGGGCTATATTATGGCAGGTCATTGATAGCTTACCTATGATCAAAGTACTGAAGAGGTCCATCACTTTTACTGAAGGAACGCATCTGTACCCACACATTCTAACCACCTTATTGACTAGAATTAGTTTAGATATGTGATCATCATTAAAAACAATAAAAAAAAAAAACAGTAATAGTCACAATAATGTATTTCAGCTTGTTTTTACTTGATAATACAGTAGCTCTGTTAGGCCAGATCAGTGAAAATGTAATGGTGATCAGATGACAGCAGGAGTCAGTTTCATCCACAGATTGCTTCACTGACTTCCAATTATAGCCACTTTATTGACTGAGTACACCTCAAATATCTGGTTGTGAGATGACTACTCTCTCTCTCTTGGACAAACATCCTCTCCAGATCAAGGAATGTGACACGCTATCTTCCTTTAAGAAGGAATTAGACAATGGATGGGAAGTCATAAATTTACATCAGATATGTTATCCCTATTATTCCCTGAAAGCATGAAAAAGAAGGCAAGGTCTAAGGGTGTATGGTGGCAAGGCACATTTAGCCACACAGCCCTGTTGCTTTATACATTCTATGGTTCTATGATCAAATGAATGAATACATACATAAACACAGTATTGCCAACAGACACATCCATTGCAACCCTTACTATACACACACACACACACACACACACACACACACACACACACACACACACACACACACACACACACACACACACACACACACACACAAACACACAAAACTCTGTCAACTACAGTAAAATATATACTACCCTATAGATTGCCAGGCAGGTAGTGGACATTGTGGAATTTAATTAAAAAAAAGTTTACACCCACACTCACAGTCCCATCTTCAAAGTCACTTCAGATTATTTCACTTTTAATTCAGGCTGCATCAGGTACCAGTTACCTGATGCACCCTGAAGCAGTGAGAAAGGCTACTTGCTTGTAGCTTCATCTAGTAGACCACATTGTTCTCACTTTAACATCATTTAGACCTTCCCAACTCATCAGTAGGATCTGTAATAACTAAGGTGTGATTAACTTGATCCTTATGGGAGCATATGCATAAATACTGAACTATTTCAAAAATATTCAGAATGAATACTGATATAGGACAGTTGATTATTTTTATGAAAAAAATAGTGTTCTTACTTTGGGACAGCTGTGGTCCAGCAATCCAATACCACAAGACATTGTAAGCCAAAAGTACCTTTCTGATATCTATCAAAGGCTTATGACATTCAATGAGGCAACAGACTGTGACAGAGTCAAATAACCTGTACATTAGATCCCTTGGGTTTAGCCTTTGTGGTATAACTATAGCACTCATGGGTAAATACTACAAAAACTATTTATCTACCTTTGATTATTGCTTAAACATACAGTGGATATAAAAAGCGTACACACCCCTGTTAAAATGCCAGGTTTTTGTGATATAAAAAAATGAGACTTCAATAAATCATTTCAAAACTTTTCCCACCTTTAATGTGATTTATAACCTGTATAATTCAATTGAAAAAACAAATCTGTTAGGGGAAAAAATATAAAAAATAAAAATCATTCAATAAACTGGTTGCATAAGTGTGCACACCCTTAAACTAATACTTTGTTGAAGCACCTTTTGACTTAATTACAGCATTCAGTTTATGATTTATGAGAATCTATATCACCAAATATCTATAATTGTACTGGGTATGCTGCTTGCAAATAGCTATACCAATATACGTGTTCTGAGTTGGGAAGAGAAATATTTTTCTAACTGGGATAATGACTTAAGTAAATTAATTTTCTTTTATAAATGATTTGTTGATGATATTTTTATGGTGGGGTTATGACAAATGAACTTCAACTGTGTGTTCATAGGTTCATAAGTGTGTACTATGCTAATGGAACTGGAGCCTTTGCAAGCCTAGCCCATGGGATTACCCTGTACAGTTCATCACTAGAACCACCTCATTCCTTCAAGTTAAGTTGAATTTAAATTATTATTTTCATAACACTGAATTTTGAATGTGATAACTATCTATGCTCTGCCCTTACACCACCTTCATAATATGTCCTAATCTTAACCCTGCCCCTGCCCAAAAAACTAACCTTACATGTTATCTTAAAGAAAACTTCCCTTAAAGCTAACACTACACAAGACATACTTGGATACGTAATCATGCCCCAACACACACTACTGAAACTATAGCTAACCACTTACATAACCCCTGACCCTAACCATAGAATATGCAAACATATAACAGCTATTCCCTGTCCTAACCCCTGACCTAACCCCTGACTATAACCCTAATATACACAAAGTTGCACACAATCACATCTATCCCTTAC
Source organism: Protopterus annectens (assembly GCF_019279795.1). Taxonomy (NCBI): domain Eukaryota; kingdom Metazoa; phylum Chordata; order Ceratodontiformes; family Protopteridae; genus Protopterus; species Protopterus annectens. Next base: position 866,906,982 of record NC_056748.1, on the reverse strand, counting down.
CTAATATTACATTCAAACACATAACATCTGTCCTCTTGCCTAACCCTGACTGTATCACCCAAACACACCAAAAACTCTCTCTGCCCCTTCTAAACCCCACTTACATGTCTTGATGAAACATACCTTTGAGATGTCTAGCTCCCTTGCATTTATTGACCAACTATCTATTTCACAATGCAGGGGAAGCCATATTATGTTATATTATTTCATTTGACATGATTAACTTAAATATTTGTAAGCATGCACTTTTGGTTATGAGATCAATTTAAATATGTTCTAAATAAACTGTTTAATTGTGTATTTTAAGATTTTAATTTTCTGATGAAGTGCTGTGTCACATGAAAGCTCACAACATTGTATTTCAATATTCAAAGTCCAGTTTTGTAGTTTTACATAGATAATTAGGCAGTCACCTCTTTACTGATAGGATTGTGAACTAACTGTTTGTGCAAATGCCAAGGTCAGAAGACAGACACTGAATACATTTTATAGAAATGACACAGTATCATGCAAAATTTGTGACTAATCTGTTAGGTAAGAATGTATCTAACAAAGCTGTTACAATATAACCTGGGATTAGAGTAATGATCAGGAAAGGAGTTTTGAAATGCTTAAGAAACTAGCTGCTGATGTTCTAACATTAAAGAGTTATGAGATGAATAGTAGTTGTGTTGCTGGTAGCTGCCAGTCAAACTTTTATTGGACCTGTAATATCATAAGAGAATATACCAATTGCCTACATGCTAAGAAAATTTGCAGAGACACAAAAGAGTTCCTCATATAAAAAAGACAGTTGTACTTGTAGGAATTGTATGAGGGTGTGATAAATTCCAACATTATGTCTATAGTAAAGATGTTTGGGTGGAAACAGACCAAAAATTCAAGCAACATTTATTAAGAACACCATTGTATGTGATACCTTGAAGAATGAAGAAGATATTACATAATCTGAAGAGGTATTATCTGAAAGTAAAATACAGGCCAAGGAAGGGGACTACATATTATTCATACATTGATAAGAATATATTTTTCAGAGAAGTATGGGTAACACTGCCCTATTGCCAGTGAATGAAGAAAAATAATTACAGTGCTGTACTGGTATTGACTTAAAATGTGCACATTTAAAGAGATTACAGGGAAATACTGACCATGTCAAAACTCATTATTAAAGGATCAAAAGTGATTGTTATTTTTCCTTCAAGGGATATAGAAAATCTTTGCACAGAGCTTGAAGTTCAAAAGTGACAAAATAAAAAATCACAATCAAAATAGAAGATGTATGCTTCAGAGAGCATATGAGTCAAATTTACAATAGTAAAAAACACAGAAAAGCTGCTATATATATATATATATATATATATATATATATATATATATATATATATATATATATATATATATAATATTTTTGCCAGGTATGTCAGCACAGATAGATCCAATAATACACAACTGTGACATATGCAATGTATACTATAACAACAATCTAGAGGTAGAGATAAGTACATGTCTATTTTCTGATCATCATCATTAGAGCTGACAGGGTACATTTGTTTCACTTCAAAACAGCCAATGGCTTACTATTCCAAGTCCCCTGAAAGAATCAAAATGAGATTCATGCATTTGTGTTTTCAAGACAAAGGATACGTCATGTACTCCTACCTGGCATTGGTCCACAGTACATAAGTCAGGAATTCAGAAGATCTGTGTGAGCTGATTTCAGCCTATACTATCTTCAGTTCAAAGGACACCTGGAGAAAGCTATATGAACAGTAAAGAATTTCATGATAAAAAGCTGTAACAAAATTATGAAGGTTCTTTTCTCACAATTTTATACTACTGAGATACACAGCTAATCCCTCATCAGCTCATCTGTTAATTAGTAGATGGTTAACAGGTAAATTGCCTAGTTCAGTACATTCATCATGCTTGCAAATCATGACATTTTATTTATTTATTATTTATTTTATTTATTTTACACTTGTTGACTGGGATAGTCCGACTGGATATATGTCCATTTTTAGTGAAGGCCCGGGGAAAAAAGCTCCACATACCAAAAAAGAGACAGTACATACATCACAGTGATAAACTCAGGCAGACATGTTTAGAAAAATATAGACAAAGAATACAGCCAGATATTACTATACACAATGTGCAAACTTACACCCGATTGGCAAAGATGTATCAGAAAATGTGAATATAGAATACAATCAGATTTCATAATTCACAATGCTTAGACATTCAAATGCTATGAGGCATAGATACTTGGCTAAACAGCAGGTTGGGTAGCAAGACATGCATTAGTGAAGTTGTTAGTCAAGTTTAGAACAAGAGCACAGCCAATGAGATGTGAGGTATTTTTTGAGTTCTCTTTTAAACAGGGGTAGTGAGGTTTCCTTGGTAATGGTAGTAGGTAGTAGATTCCATATTTTACCAGTTGAGTTGGCAAATATAGCATCATCTGCAGAGTTGTTGGATTTTTGGGTCAGTATCATTAGTTTATCAGGTGAGCATAATGGCCTGGGGGCACTATGAGGGGTGAGAATATTTTTGAGGGCAGGGGTGTTATCAGGTTGATGGAGTATTTTATGTGCTACTATACGCTGGTTGAACTGTAGAAGGGTAGGATACTCCAGCCATCCCAGTGCTTTGAGATTCTGGCAATGATGGGTCCTAAAAGCCATGCCTGTAGCGAATCTGGCTTATGATTGTAACATCCTAATAATTTGTTGAGATCGGTTTTGGATAGGTTGGTGAGTACAGGGGAGGCATACATAAGGGTAGAGAGGAGGTGTGATCTTGCAATAGCTACCCTAGCTAGGGGGGGATGAGGAAAGTTTTGGCTCTAGTCTGTACAGGGAGCCAAGTCTTTTGTTGACAGACTTAATAGTGTGATTGACATGTTTATCAAATTTAAGGTTGTTGTCTATTATTACATCTAGAAGCTTTGTATGGTCATCAGGGGAGATAATGGTGTCATTGCTAGATTTGACGTTGAAGGAAGGAGGAGGAATTCTATGGTTAGGGGAGAAAAGTAGTAGCTTGGTTTTGTTAGGATTTAGAAGTAGGCAGCTTTTAGCTAGCCATGTTTCTACCATGCTGAAAGTGGTCTGGGTGAGGGTTAGAAGTTGTGTAGGAGAGGAGGCAGAGCATATTAGCATTGAGTCATCTGCATATTGGATGCAGGTGGCTCCTGGGATGGTGGTGTGCAGACCATTGATAAAGATAGAGAAAAGAAGGGGACCTATTATGGACCCTTGTGGGACACCTAGGGTTAGAGGAAGTTGGGATGACAGCTTGCTCTGCCATAAGACATACTGAAGGAAATGCTGAAAATACTGGAAAGTAATTGGCAGAGGGAGAAATATAACTATTTCAGAAACTGAAAGATACTGCCAGTCTTACAGGAGACAGGCAAAGTAAAAATCCAAATGCCATTGGGAGAGTCCAAAGCAAGAAGCTGGATCTATTGGTGAAATAACTAAACCCAGATCCAGTGTAGCTCATAGGGAGATAATAAAGTGTACTGAAGAAACTGTAGGACAAAAATATCAGAATGAAAGATCCAGCATGTTGAATAGAGTTATGACAACCAGCCTTAATGCACAATAGGGATTGTGAGGTATCCTAGACTTTAATATGAAATATTAGTCATTGATACTCTAATGTGCAAGTATCTTGGAGTTTTCTCCTTTACCTAAGATACAATATACAGAGAATTATTATTTAGGGGATTGGATGTGTGATCTCCCTCTTCAGGGTTGCAGTTGGTGAAGCCACCTTTCAGAAATACATTTGAAGTGTTTTTTTATTATATCATATGTTGATTATTTAGGAAATGATGCTGTTTTGTGATCATAGCTCTATAAATGCTGATCATTGTACAAAAATCTGTAACAAAAGCCAAACAAAGCTGAAATGTATACAAAACATCTTACATTGTTTAAAAAACAGATCCACACTGTACAATTTGCATAGTATTTAAAACATATATTAACATTTTTTTAATGTAAAACAATTGAATATAGCATAAAAAACAACGTTCTCTATAGGATAGGTCCATGACAATTTGGCATAAACGTCTCCATGATGCTTTGCATGGTAAGAATTTTGTTCCTATATATCCAAGGGTCACATCTCTGTTGCAAAGCAGACTATGAAAAGTATGTGTGCCAAGTGTTGAAAAGAGTGAACTTCTTTACTGATATATGAAAGAATGTAAAGGGCCATAATATTACATTATTAAAGTATATATGAATGTGCACAAAGTTTCATTTTGATGTAAATTATCCATGTTCTGTCTGCAGAGCCATAGCTATAGTAGAGCAAATGGGGAGTGACTGCCTCAGGCACAAGCTGTCAGGGGACAAGATAAGTAAGTGCTGATGACACAGACGTGCAACTTCTGCACTGATTAAGAAGCTGTGAGGATACTGCCGCTTCAGAAATGGCTGCAGAAACTGCATTTGTGGTTAATATGCAATAGTAACAAAAGCAAATGGACTGTAACAGTTATAGCAAGCAGGTTGATACAGTTATAGAATTACAGGAATGCATAAGAGTTTTTTTTTTTTCTTTGAGTAGACTTTTTTGCTCCGCATCTTAAGTTGAGGGAAGCCAGTATGAAGAACTACCATTGGTTGCCAGTACCTAAATACAGTTATGCATGCTTGTACTTAGAGTTAAGGTTAAAGGACAGCTACACCCCAAACAAAACATTTCCTTTCCCCAGACTTTAGTTCTTCCCTTGAAGAATCCGAGAAAATGATCCCTATAACCTCACATTTAAAAAAAAAAACATAGTTTAGCAGTTCACCCCATGGCATATTTATATTAATGAGCTTCATCTGTACACACCATGTTGAGGTTGACTGATATATCATGATATTTCCATTATGAATTTGTATGCCTTGCTTTTGCATCATTCTTCCTATCAAATATGAAAGTATATGGCCAAGTAAATCCACATAGCTGTATAATAAATATATATATATATATATATATATATATATATATATATATATATATATATATATATATTTCATGCTCACAGTTTGCAGCCTTTTACCCTTCCCTGGGATCATAAAAATACTAAGACTTTTGTAGTCTGAAGGTAAATAAGCATACTAACCACTGAGAGCAACTTCATTACTTAGCTGAGCTTTTCCAGCTATGACATTTTCGTGTTCTGGCTGATTCAGGGAAGGAAGGGAAATAAGGCCCGAAACTCACAAAACATCACTAGTTTGAAAAGGCTATTTATGTCAGTTATTTCTTTTTCCTTTTGTAACAATTTTGCACAGATAATACAACACATAAAAAAGAAACAAATATATAGCAGCCATTGCTGCAAAGACTCTAACATTATTTTCTATGGATTCTAAAACTTCATGTTAGTCTCACTGCTTTTATTTTAAGTAAACTGGACTATTATCTGGCATGACATACTTGATACTGAACTCATTGTCTGTACCCTCACAGTGAATTATGGGCAAGACAGAGCTTTCTAAGCAAACAAGAATGCATCAGCTTGCCTGTCCCATGAGAAAATCCAGGCTTAAAAAAAAATTCAGTTCTTAATAAGTAGCTACTGTGCTGCGGGAAGTTTTGGATTTTTGTAGAACTTCATGACAAGGTCAAATATATATATGTGTGTGTGTGTGTGTGTGTGTGTGTGTGTGTGTGTGTGTGTGTGTGTGTGTGTGTGTGTGGGTGTGTGTGTGTGTGTGTGTGTGTGCGTGTGTGTGTGTGTGTGTGTGTGTGTGTGTGTGTGTGTGTGTGTGTGTGTGTGTGTGTGTGTGTGTGTGTGTGTGTATGCATTTCACTTTCTGTCCATAGTAGTCCTTTAATTTGAATATTCACTATAACATAATGCATGACACCTTATAGATGTATAGTGTAGATATATTGTGGGATATAAAATATGAGGTATATACCTTTAAATGCTTATATGCTAGCTGCAGCAATTTGTAGGTCTTATGGTACACAAAATTTCTAGGAGCATCAGTCTGAATATAAACCTTACGAAGAATAGATCACACTCCTTTTCTCTGTGTTACTATGGAACGACACTACAATTTATTTAAGTCAAAGGATATATGAAGTACCTGTAACACAATCTGTCACATGTCTGAGCTTCTGATAGAGCAGCAAGTATTTGTGTTTCTCATATATGACATCAACTTCATCAACTTCGGTTATGCTGTTAATTATATATAAGTTTAAAGTCATTCATCAGAGAAAGAATATCCTGTGCCTATTTAGGATGGAAATGGATGCAAGAGATTCTTAAAGTAGATAGCTTCTAGGTGCCTCAAATCATGTTATTGTATCATTCTCAGTTGGCCATGGAACTGGAGGTGGGATGTAGATCACTGAAGTAGATGAGGGAAGCATAGGGTGTGTTTTAGTAAAGTAAAAAAAGGAGCACAGAAACAGTGTCACTAGGGAAGATAAGTTTGAATCAGTGCAAGGACAAATGGGAAATCCAGAGTAGTAGTGACAGCAGCAGAAAGGTTTGTAAAACTGAAAGAAGAAAGGAGGAAGGGATAACCTTGTGGTTCACACGGGAGGTAATAGCATCTATCATATCTATAAGAATGTACTGTTCACTGAAACTCTTAGCATTTGGAGAACTGAGGAGGTATCTTATAGTTAGGAGGCACAAGGTATTAAAGATGTCCAGGAAAGGCAAGAGAGAACTGGTTAGACAGCTGGTGGTTAAAATCAAAAGGGAGGAAAAACAAAGGTTGTACATGCTCAGGCTGGAGATTAAGCAGGTGTATTTATTTTCTACTATATTTGCCTTCTTCAGAATCTGCCAGGGTGGCAACAGTTGGGGAGAATGGGAAGAGGAAGTCAGACAAAAAAATGTCATCACAGTGAAAGATGAGGAAGCCCCAAGGTTGCAACAACCAAGGTCTAATAGAGTTATATCCAAAGGTGCACACTGAGAGAGAAAAGGATATTTTTATGGGATGCTTATAACACTATTTAATAGACCACTAATTGGAAACTATGTCAAAGAGGCAAAAATGGGATGGGAGATGCAATTGCTTAATACAGAACATAAGATGAGAGCCAGGAAATACAATTCAATCATCTAGTTCTTAAAAAAAAATTAAAACCCCAGATAACTGAACTATAGATCACTGAAGTTGTCTAGACCCCTGGGGCACATCCAGCTTGGGTTCATATAACAAAGGTCTTAGCATCTTTACCTGAGTTACAGTTAAGAGCAAATCATAGCATATGTGGATGAGTCATGATGTCTAGTGGATAGAATCTACCTGAAAGGACTTACACCCACAAAGATGATAGGAATACTGCCTGTGGTGTTAGTGAGCTGAGAATTGAAAGGAAGCTGTCATGATAAAAGGTCACTAAGAGACTACGAGTTTCACATATGACATAGTACTCTTTGCCAAACAGAGGCTATAAGAGTTGTTAGGCCAGGTTCTTATCTAGCAATACGTGGAAAGATGGCAAACTGCATGCATTTACAGTAACTTCATGGATGATAGACTTCATGTTGCAGCATGTAAAATAACTGTAATTGTGACTAACTGCATGCAGTAGCATATGCAGTAACTTAGAACTCCTAGGTAGCAGATGCAGGCAGAAGAACATGCATACAATAATTACAGGAATGGCAAACTTGATTGCATGAAGCATTGGGTGGTAACCGTTAGTGCTGGCAGATTGCATAAAGCATCACATGTATTAAATGTTGTATTGGAAGACTGCATAAAGCATCACATGTATTAAATGTTGTATTGGCAGACTGCATGAAGCATCACATGTATTAAATGTTGTATTGGCAGACTGCATGAAGCATTGTGTGTATTAAATGTTGTATTGGCAGACTGCATGAAGCATTGTGTGTATTAAATGTTGTATTGGCAGACTGCATGAAGCATCACATGTATTAAATGTTGTATTGGCAGACCTCATAAAGCATCACATGTATTAAATGTTGTATTGGCAGACTTCATGAATCATCACATGTATTAAATGTTGTATTGGCAGACTGCATAAAGCATCATGTGTATTAATTGTTGTGTTGGCAGACTGCATGTAGCATCACATGTATTAAATGTTGTATTGGCAGACTGCATAAAGCATCACATGTATTAAATATTTTACTGGCAGACTGCATGAAGCATCGTGTATATTAAATGTTGTATTGGCAGACTGCATGAAGCATCACATGTACTAAATGTATTGGCAGACTGCATGAAACATCACATGAATTAAATGTTGTATTGGCTGACTGCATGAAGCATCGTGTGTATTAAATGTTGTATTGGCAGACTGCATGAAGCATCACATGTACTAAATAATGTATTGGCAGATTGCATGAAACATCACATGAATTAAATGTTGTATTGGCTGACTGCATGAAGCATCATGTGTATTAAATGTTGTGTTGGCAGACTGCATGAAGCATCACATGTACTAAATGTTGTATTGGCAGACTGCACGAAGGATCTTGAGTATTAAATGCTGTATTGGCAGACTGTATGAAGCATCATGTGTGTTAAATGTTGTATTGGCAGACTGCATGAAGCATCACATGTATTAAATATTGTACTGGCAGACTGCATGAAGCATTGTGTGTATTAAATGTTGTGTTGGCAGACTGCATGAAGCATCACATGTATTAAATATTGTATTGGCAGACTGTATGAAGCATCTCATGTATTAAATATTGTACTGGCAGACTGCATGAAGCATCACATGTATTAAATGTTGTATTGGCAGACTGCACGAAGGATCTTGAGTATTAAATGTTGTGTTGGTAGACTGAATGACGCATTGTATGCATTAAGTGTTAGGGTAGCAGACTGCATATAGCAGTCTTTTAGGGACAGCAAGACTGTCAGGCTGCTTGATGTAACATTTACAGTAACTGCAGGATGAATAAACTTCATGAAACAGCAAGTATGATAAGTGCAGAACAGGAAGATGGGCTTCAGAATCATGTACAGTAGCTTATAAGTTGTAGATTGCATGCAGAAATGTGCCAGTAACACAAGAGTAATGGGCTGCATGTAGCAGCATGTGCAATAACACCAAGGGTGGCAGATAGCATATGTTAGTATGTGCAGCAAATGCGGAGCTGGCATGCAGCATGATTCAGCATGTGATCTAACTAATGGGAGGCAGATGTCACATATTGACTTTGTAAAAAAAATCTCAGGTGGCAGGCTATATCAGGAAGAAACCTTGCAATTAAAGCAGGGGATATACTTAAATTTGACCTGTGAATATGAAGAGACAGAACTAGTGATTGACAGAGTGCAGTTACTGACATGATCTGTTAATGTAGGTAGGTTAGCAAGGCAACACATTTGTGGTTTAAAATAACTAAAGTAAACAGGTGAAAATAACTACATGCAACATTTAATATAATTAGAATTTTATGTATATTCCAAAGTATAGTATGAATATGATGTATTTTTCTTGAGACAGAGAGGAAGGCCAGTACACACAGCCCTCTGATAAGATGTAGCTGCTTCACATTCCGTAGAGAAAGTGCTATTTGTAAATGTGCTCACACTGATTTCTCAAGGTGCCTATAAATATGAAGCAGCTAAAATACAGATTTGGGATTAACAGAAGGATCAGTAAATGTAAACATAAATTTGACCATCACTGCTAACATATTGCCAGGTAAACTTGATCCTCCTAGCAGCCCAAGCTATATGTACCTTTGACTACTAGAGTCACGAAATCAAACATGTGTACATACACAGACAAGGCAGTGAGAATACCTATATGTATTATGATTTATTTAGTGTACTGTTTAATCTGATTAATATGTGAAGCAGTTAAAGCCAGAAAATGCAAGTATAGTACAGAGAATGCAGTTACAATGATTAGATTCCAGTGTAGTTGAGGACAACTGTAACAACTGTTAAATGGTGTTATATTGAATAAGCAAATCTGTTCTGCTTGTTTCTTAATTAGACAAGGCATTTTTATTAATACATATGTGGTATCTAACTGCAACATACCTTTCTGGGTAAACTAAAACAATATTCCCAAACTGCTACATGTCACAAGTGTTGAGGGTATTCATGAGCGTCATAGATTGTATTTGAATTTAGAAATACTTAAAAGGACAGACAGTACAGTGTTTGATGATGAGTTGTTAGGATAATGGTTCGTATGCAATTATTTATGTGTTGCAGTTTAAGAAGCATCATCAGAATAAAAAAACAACAGAATGAATATCTGACTTCTGCAACAGTTAGTATTAAAAATAGGAAAGAGAACTTTACATAATACAGTATTTTAAAATAATTCCAGGCTTCCATAACTCTGGAGTTCAGACACGATCTTAAACTAAGAAAATAGTAATATCATTTCCCCTAGTGATGTGGACATCCTCCAAGAGGGTCTCACCCAAACAAATGACTGGTGCCAGAAACATAGCCTCAAACTGAATGCCAAAAAATGCATCATCACCCCTTTTAGGGAGAGTGACGTGCCCGCAAATTATCACATTGATAATAAGGCACTAAGTACGCAATCAGTTGTGAAGGAATTGAGCACCCAGGTTGATAGCAAACTAACTTTTGACAACCATATTGCCTCAGTTGTACATAAAGCTTTCTACATGGCCCACCTCACTAGTAAGGGTATCTCATCCAGGGACAAGATGGTCATAATATTCCTGTATGGACAAGATGGTCATAATATTCCTGTATTCTTCCTTATAAGACAGATTATTAAGTACAATGCCCCTTTCGGCATGTACCTCATAAAGTACATGCAGCAGCTGGACAGACCACAGAGGTTCCTCAGCAGGAGAATCCAGGGCCTCAAACTTCTACCCTATACAGATAGGCTAAAAGCCCTGTCCCTCTACTCAGTCTACTACAGACTCCTCAGAGGTGACCTCTGTCTGACATACAAAGCAATCTCAGACCCTACCCTAATGGGACTGCTGCATATCTGCAAGTCAAGCTCCACTCGAGTAACCCTCACGTGTGACCTCAACCTGGTCTGTGATATCAATACGACTTGTTCGCAGGACAGATTTGTGTACTGGATACTCCCCCTTTTGTGGAACAGACTTCCTCACCACATAAAGCAGAGTACCTCATTAACCCTTTTTATGGGCAACCTGGATAACTGGATGGGGAACAGAAAAAACACACCTGGGATTCCACTTGTGTTCCTGCTGGACAGTGGCATAGGGTGCTGACTTGTAGGAACATGGGCTAAATTCTTGGCTAGGCTTGTAAGGCCCTCAGGGCCAATAGCCTAGTAACTTCCTATGATCCTATGATCCTATTTAAAACCTGTACTGAAGCAATTTTTGGAGAAAATATGGATCTTCTTCTAATACTCGAATGGGGATATCATTGAATTTCATTTTTGTGACATGAAAACCACAAAAACAAAATAACTGAACAGCAAATTTTTCCCAGGACAAGTTAACACTTGTCCAACATGCCCTTTTCTATACTGTAGTACAATCCTGGAGTTGGTATATTTAGTTAGGGGTGTGGGGAGGTGTGGTTTTTTAGAATGAGGTAGTGACAGCAAACTCCAAAAAGAGGGAAGTGTTGAGAAAGATGTTAATTCACTAGATCAAAGAGTTCCCTTTCCCAGCAGATAGGGAACCTCCCCAGTCTTATCCTTACCATTTGCTCTTCATCATGTCCAACCCCACATCACTACATCTTTGTTAAACTGGACCATCTAGTAGTAATATTCACCCATAAAACTAGTCCCAGTATCTAAAAAGTCCTACTGTATGCTGGGATTTCTTCAAAACCATCTACTCCCTACCCACCGATATTCTGGATAAACATAATTGACACACTTCTGCAAATACCCTCTTCTTAATGTATTTTTATTCCTCAAAATTCTATTTTGTTTAGTCATTTATTTATATATGTATTTATTTAACTGTACTTTATTTATTCCTGCTACTCATGTAAGTTAACACATCCAAGGACCTTTTTCAGCCATGATTTATGGCATTTACAACAAACAAATAAATAAACAGACATCAAAATACAGACATTTTTACAAGTATAAGAATACAACAAAAACAGAATATAAGTATCACCAGTGCACAGTGACATTGTAAAATATAGCAGTTTTGCATGATAAGGGCATGCAATATATTAACACTAGCATCAACGTAGTGACCACATAGGAATAGTAGCTTATACAAAGCTTAATATGCTGCAAAACAAAAGGAATTCCCATAGTCTGTAGGTGTGCACACTATATATGATCAAGTACATATTCATATATTTGCGACATAAAAAAATAGACAGTCTTATTTACGTGTTGAAATTTTTCAATATTCACATGCATGAGCTGAACAAACTACCAAGTCTATGTCTTAGAACTACAATGATTATATGCATCTGCATAAGCAGTATATGAAGATAAATAAATTCTAGAGCGTAATTGTCTTCCGCAGTGGTGCAGCAGTTAGCATTGTCACTTCACAGCAAGAAGTTCTCAGGTTTGATTCTCGGCTGGGGTGTGTTCTGTGCAGTGTCTGCATGTCCTCCCTTCAGTCATGTACATTTCCTCCAGGTGCTCTGGTTTCCTCCCACATTCCAAAGTCATGCAGTATGTGGATTGGACACTCTAAATTGGCCATAGTGCAAGTGAGTGGTATGGATAAACTACCTTGGCAGGGCAAGCCAGCCAATGATGTAAACCTTGGCATGAGATGATTGCCAGTGTTGAAGTGACACCCTGACCCCATGTGTCAAATGGGATAAAGGGGTTGAGGATGGATGGATGAATTGTATACAACAGTTAAACAAATGAAGGACATAAGCAAACAATAATGTCCAACAGGTGTGTGTTACTTTGTAAATAACATATGCCCAGGGGTATTCTGAGACCCGATGCTGCAGGAGGAGGGCCTCTATACCCCAGAAGGGTGTTATTTATACATTAACACATACCCTGAAGGGGTGCATTTAGCACTTAAAGAATGGGTTGTCTGTAAAATTATTGTGTTTTACTTGTTTTTATTACTATATTAATATTTCTTTTATGTATTTTTGGTGTAAAATAGTTCCTCTACCTAATGTTTCAAACTTACTGTAGTTTATGTAAATGGTACTGGAGGAAATATCTCACATCCAAAATATAAAAAAATACCCAGATATTTTCCTCTTTTTTGTTAATTTACTTATAAAATTTGTGGTTTGTTAGTAATCACTGGGGATTGAAGCAATTAAATAATGGCAAACATTTGGATTTCAGACTGTTCCCTTCAGAAAATGCATGCTAAAACAAATTATTTTATTCTAGCAACTTTCTAATTTTTTTAACAGCAATAAAAAACAAATGACCAGGAACCCACAATTCAACTACCACAATAAGCACCTGTAGCAATCTGCTCCAGCACAAGAAATTTAAATCAGGTAAAGCCAGTACAAAGTGAGGCGTGTCTTGCCAAAGCACTCCTATTGTTATTCTTCACAATACTGTAATGATGCAGTTCTGTTCAAAGCATTTTTAGTCTTGCCAACATAAAATGCAGTACAGGTGCAGCATTTTGCAAGGCAAATCACCCTCTCACTGTTACAATTAAATTTACCTCAAGGCTGAAAGTCCAAAATGTTCTCATATAATGGAGCCGCTGGGTTGATCCCAATGAAAGGACATTGTTTACACTGCCCACATTTTGTGGTCAGAAAAACAGTCTCCAAAAGCTGACAAACTGGCCCTTCCAGAATCTTCTTAATGCTTGGTTTATTTTTAATAGTGAAGCTTGGTGTAGATGCAAACAATGATGTTTAAAATCGGTTCCTATTTTTGAGCCTTTGTCTTCCCTTTATTTTAGACTTTATCCAGATTTCTTGAGCTAAGAGATTGAGAAGTATGCATACCTCTTAACTGCTGCTGCCACTGCTTGACTGATCTCACTATCTGTCCCCCCCTCACACAAACACACTTCTGCTTTCATATACACAAGCAGACAGAAACAGAAACACACATATACACACACTTTTCTTTTTTTTTCTTTTTAATGTTCCTTTTAAATTTATACTTTTAATTTTATACTTTTAAATTTATACTTTTAATTTTATACTTTTAATTTTATACTTGCTAAACAGCAAAGGAGGTGCTTAGCAACAGTAAAAGAATGGGTCTACTGAGCTCACTCACTTTCATGCATGCATACAATACACTCACACACAGACATAAACACACATACACACTTTTCTATTTTTTTAATTTTCTTTTTTTTCTTCTAATTTTAATTTTGCACTCACTAAACATCAAAAGGACTGCGTAAAATAATGGCAGCCGTTACCTTCCTTACAGTCTGAGCTCCACAGCAGCTTAATATGATGTTGTGAAATGACGGACTCATTTTTCAGCAGGCATTACCTGTAGATTAACACTCTGCCCAGAAACATTTGTTCTCCAATCAGAGTGGCAATGTACAGTTCACCCATTCTTTAATATATGTTAAAATTTAGACTAAAGTATACAAAGTAAGCAAATTATGTAATCTGTGCTTATATGTATGTGTGTGTGTGTGTGTGTGTGTGTGTCTGTGTGTCTGTGTGTGTCTGTGTGTGTCTGTATGTATATATATATGTATATATATATATATATATATATATATATATATATATATACATACACACACACACACACACACACACACACACACACACACACACACACACGAGTCTATGTTAAATGGTCGAACATCCAAAGTGTCGAACATTACATGGTCGAGACCAAATGTTCGACATTTGGATGTTCGAACATAAAAAAAAAAAAAGAAAGAAAGAAAACACAGAAAAAAACATTTTAACAGTGTAGGCAGGGGGGCAAGCACCCCTGCACCCTCCCCACACACACACCCTACTTAAATATACCAACTCCGAGACCGCACTTCAGTGCAGAAAAGGGAAATTCTCCCTATATGCACCGTACAGTGCCATTGAAAGTCTGTCTTCGAGCACTCAAAATTTCAAACATTTGGTCTCGACCATGTAATGTTCAAAAGTTAGAGCGTTCGAAGATTTGACAGGTACTATATATATATATATATATATATATATATATATATAGATATACACACACACACACACACACACACACACACACACACAAGTGTACATTTAATTCTACTCCCTTATGGATAGATGTATTGAAGAACCTTTTCCCAGCCTCCATAAATATTATGGTAAATTCATAAGTGAACCCACATGATACAATTCATACGTCATTAGACTTTACAATAATAATAATAGGTTTCCTGATTTTTATAAGAAATCTCCACTTCTTCAATTTAGAAGCAATCTAAAATGATATAGCAAAACTCTTAAAAGTACCATCAGGAAGTAGAAAACCAGATAAAATGTCAGTACTAAAAATAACCACAAGATCTTCTTCAGTTATATCAGGAAACTTAGAAGTAATACCTGGATTCTGATTCTGGGATTTCACATGTGAGAAGCATATTTCTCCAGCCTCAAGGCTCCAGAATGAAAACAGGCAGACTAAAGTGTGCAAAACGTTTTTTTTAATCTAACCCATTATCAAGCAGTGACATGACAGTGATGTCTACTTTATGCTTGCAAAAAAAAGCAAGTCAGAAAGCATGGACCAACCTAGAGAAATTTTGTTCACATGAATCATCTGTTCCACAACTAGCAGCAATGGAAGGCAGGGAACCCATTCAAATAGCAATACCTTGATCTCTCCAGCCAAGAAGGAAACAGATACAAATTGGACCTGAGTTGGAAATAGCTCAACTTACCATAACTGTTTAACTAGTTATTTCCATGGAGGCATTTCAAGCTCAATTACAAGCACAAGTACATTAAAAATAGTATGGCATATGTGGTTCATCACACAAAAACCCATAAGGGCCACACACTGGATCTAGCAGCAAGTTGGAATGAAATGGATCATCAGATCATCTCAAACTCTATTTAGAAAGGGCCTGCAGAACTTTTGCACCTCAATATCAACTGGGAGCACCAGTAAGACCTGTTATTATTCAATTTTTGTTTTATCTACAGAAAGAAAAAAATGTTGCAAGCTGTGTGGCAAAAAAAGAGGCAATGTATTTGGCTTGGGGTCTATATTATATTGTCAAAATGGCATTACAGTGAATGCCGTTTCAATGACAAATATAGAGTGAAACCTGGAAACAGTAAAACCCCAGGTCACCTTGGTAGATTAACAAGGCACAGCACATCAGTAAAAACATTTCAAAGTGGGGGGCTTCCCCCCACACTACAGTGGGGTAAAGGGCAATGTCACGGCTCAGGATAAGCAATTTTTTTCCCTAGGAAAGAAATAGCTGACCTGAGCTTTCGCTGTTTAAGGATTTCACTCTATATTTGTCGTCGAAATGGCATTCGCTGTAATGCCGTTTTGACAATATAATATAAACCCTTTGGCTTGAAAAAAGAAGTTATGTCTTACCATAATGTTCCATCTGTATTGATAGTCCTCGTTCAGTCATTACACATGGGTATCGGTTCCGACCTCAGAACCGAGCCGGCCATTTCCAAGCTCACGTCAGCTTCAAACTCTCGAGCTAACCTCTTACCCACAATTCCCCTCTAACTGTTACCTCAGATTGAGTTTGCAAGACAAAGAAGGTAGAGGCTACCTCTGGTCAAATAACCTAAGAGAACCGGATGGTGAGATCCACTAGAAAGCACAGGAGGGGGAAGGAGAGAGGGTCGTAATGACTGAACGAGGATCAGCAATACAGATGGAATGTTATGGTAAGACATAAGTTCTTTATCTGATATTGTTAATCCTCGTTCATTCCTTACGCATGGGACAGAGTCCCCATCTACCTCTATTCCTGGGAGGCTCTCATGGAAGGACATTCCTGAGCAGCATAGAACCGAAAGATGCTCTTCCCCTGGAGGCCAAGTCCAATTTGTAATGATTGATGAAGGTATGAGGAGTAGCCCAAGTTGCAGCTGCACAGATGTCATGTAAGGAAGCTCTGTTATAGAAGGCAGCAGAAGTTGCCACTGACCTTGTTGAATGAGCTTTCATGGTAGTAGGCAATGAGATATTGCGTTGTGTATAAATGAAGGTCACACAGTCCTTCAATCATCTAGCTAATGTGACCTTAGCAACATCAGATCCTAATCTAGGTCCAGAAAAGGCCAAAAATAACGGGTCAGATTTATGAAAGGGCCTAGTCCTGTTTAAGTAAAAATGGATTTGCCTGTGGATATCTAGGGTATGTAGGCAATACTCTCCTCTGTTTGAATGATTGGGAAAGAAAACTGGCAATTCAATGGCTTGATTAATGGACATTTCAGAGTTCACTTTAGGCAGAAATGATGGATTAGTTCTCAGAGACACTCTATCTCTATGAAAAATCAAGAATGGACTCTTGATACATAAAGCTTGAAGCTCAGAAATACTGGCAGAAGTAATGGCGACCAAAAACAAGGTTTTCCATGACAAATACTCGAGGTCGCAAGAAGAGGCTGGTTCAAAAGGTGCCATTGTCAGAGCTTGTAGACCTAATGATAAATACCATGGTTGAATAGGATCTCTAAAAGGTGGCTTCAGATAATTCACACCTTTTATGAAGGTCTTGCACAATTTGTGGGACATAAGAGAGGAATCTTGGACACCTTCATGAAAATTAGGAATTACAGCCAAATGAACTCTAATGGTAGAGGCCGATAGACCTGGTTGAAAAAGGTCGGCCAGATAGTCTAGTATTATCGACACTGGTGCTGAAAAGGGGGTCTACTTGTTTACTACTTTCAGCCAACAGGTAAATCTTTTCCACTTGCTCAGATAAGTAATTCTAGTGGAAGACTTATGAGATGCAATGAGAATATCACAAACTGGAAAAGAAAGATCATTCTGGCTGGCAATCAAGGGAATTGGAGTAGCCAAGCCATGAGCTTCAGGCTGTTCAAGTTGGGAGGAAACAGGTTCTGTGGATGTGAGATCAACTCCAGGGTTAGATGGAGAATCCATGGTTGATCTAGTAGGTGAGACCAAAGGAAGGGGAACCAAATCTGTCGAGGCCAATATGGTGATATGAGGATCACCTTGCTCTTCAACTGACAGGCTTCCTTCAGAAACTGGGGAATGAGGGGAAAGGGTGGAAATGCATAAAGAAGACCCGAGGGTCAATCGTGGACTACAGCATCCCTGGGTGACTGTCCCGGTGGGGGAATCAGGGCGAAGTAGTTGCTGCATTTGTAGTTGGCCGGGGATGCAAAGAGGTCGCAGCAAGGATGGCCCCAGCGGTGGAAGATCTCCGTCGCTATCAAGGGGTTCAGGGACCACTCATGAGGTTGAAGAATGTACCTGCTGAGTCTGTCTGCTATCACGTTGGAACTCCTGGGAATGTGCGTTGCTAGAAGAAAATGGTTGGTAGCCATCGCCCATTGCCATATCCTCATGGCCTCGCAACAAAGGGGGTAAGATTTGGTTCCACCTTGCTTGTTGATGTACCAGACCACCGCCATGTTGTCTGATTGAATCGCAATTGCCCCACATGGCAGCAGGGGATGGAATGCTTGCAACGCCAGAAGCAATGCCCTCAGCTCTAGAACATTTATATGCAGATGGGCCTCCAGTTCGGACCAAGTGCCTTGGACTGTCTGTCCCTGACATATCCCCCCCCACCTCATCAGGGAGGCATCCATGGTCACTGTGGCCTTGGGTTGCTGGGGGGAGAAGGGGCAAGACCATTGTGACAGATTGTGTGTCATCCACCAATTTAAATCCTGTTTGCATCTGTGGGTTACTCGAATCATGGCTGAAAAAGGATGCTGAAAAGGATACCATTGGGTGAGCAGTAGCCATTGTAGAAGCCTCATGTGAAACCTGGTCAGGGGAACAATGGTAATGGAGGCTCCTATGGAACCCAGCAGCTGTAGAACCGAGTGAGCCGTGGATTTCTCTCTTGAAAGGATTGGAATCAGTTGTTGCTTTATCCTTAAAATTCTGTGCTCTGAAATAGCAGCTCTGCAGTTCTTTGTGTACAGGATAACCCCTATGAATTCTGTCGACTGAGATGGGGTGAGATTGGATTTTTGCCAGTTTATGGTTATGCCTAGCCTTTGAGCGGCAAGGAAAGAGTATGCCAGGGCTTCTTCCAGTAGATGTCGGTGGGGGCAGAAATGAGCCAGTCGTCTAGCTATGGAAACACCTGGAATCCTTGAAGTCACAAGTGAGCTGTAACAACTGCTATGCACTTTGTGAACACTCTGGGGGCTGTAGAGAGCCCGAAGGGCAGTACTCTCAACTGGTAGTGACTGGCTCCCGCATGGAAGCGCAGAAATCTTCTTGATGGCCTGTCCACTTTTATGTGGTAGTACGCATCTTGAAGATCTATCGAGCACATCCAATCGTCTTCTTCCAAAAGTGGGAGGATAGACTGTATTGTGACCATCCGGAATTTTTGTACTCTCACAAACTTGTTCAATACACTAAGATCCAAAAATTGGTCTCCAGTCCCCAGTTTTCTTTGGCACCAAAAATAGTCTTGAGTAGAATCCGGATTCTATCTGGTCTGGAGGGACTATTTGGATGACTCTCTTTCTTAGCAGCTTTTCTGTCTCTAGTGCTGCTTCTTCCCTTTAATTGGGTGGAATGTCTGGAAGGTTTTTTGAAGGGGCAGGACAAAGATTGAAGGGGATATGATAACCTCTGGTTATAATCCTTTGTACCCAAGAATCAGTGGTGATGGTTAGCCAGGCAGAAGGGTACAAGGAGAAATGTCCCCAACCACCTCCGGAGGAAAGGAGTTGGGCCGCTCTTCAGGAGTGCTGGTAGGATTGACCAGGGAAAGAATCCCTGGAAACCTGGTTATGTGGACCCCCTCTGCCCTGAAAGGAGCGTCGTCCCTATGAGTTTCCCCCTCTGCCTCTAGGGGAGAACTCAGCCTGTGTGTCATGGAAAGGATGCTGAGATTTCTTGAACCATATCTTCCCACTCTTTTGGTTTCGGGAGAAAGCACATTGAGGGTAAGAATAACAGACACCTATGGCAGAAAGGGTCTTACTGTCCTGTTCATATCTGGCCAGTGTGCTTTTAACTTTGGGCCCAAACAACAAGGAGGCCTCAATGGGAGCATTAAGAAAAGAAGCCTTAAAGTGTTCTGCGAAATTGCACAAGTGCATCCAGGCGTGTCGTCTCAAGACCACAGCTGAACCCGTTGCTCTAGCTGCTCCTTCTGATGCATGAGATATCAGTCACATAGAGGAGTTAGATATTGATTCAATGGTGGCCAGCTGAGAGGCCACTTTGTCATGGACCTCATCAGACAAGGCACCAGCCAAGGTTTCAGAGAGCTGAGAAATCAGATCCCTTTGAAGCCTGGTGAAGTGTCCCATATAATTCAGGGACCTGATAGTAAAGGTTGCTGATGTAAAGGTGCACTTCCCTATCCTGTTCAGGGCCTGGGACTCTTTGTTAGGTGGATGGACAGTCTGGCTTTCTTCTTCTGCCAGATCCTTTTTTGTTGTGGCCACCACCACCAAAGCATCCACAGGAAAACCTTTGGACCAATGGAGATCCGAAGCAGGAGGGGACAAAATCTTAACTGGCCTCTGGGGAATAGCTTTGATGGTATCAGGAGCCTTCCAAGCACGCTGCACGATAAGCCGGACAAACTCATCGGCAGGTGGATTAACCCAGCAGGTAGGGGGCTGGGCACGAAAGCCTGCAGGAACACAGATTCCTCAGAGGTCAGATTAAAGGACTACCGGTCACCTCTCTGTTTCAGGATTTCGAGGATATCACCAAAGGATACCTCAGAGGGTGACTAGGGGAATCCTTCCCCCTCATCAAAATCTGTGTCTTCAGTGAGCGACTCATCTGTGGGGTCCATGTGCTTCCTCTTACACAAACTTTTCTGATGGACCTCCTCAGTGGGAGAAACTGGACAAGACAGTAATAAGGGGATTCCTGTGGGAATATGTTCTGAGGCCCTTGCACCCGGTGTCCGCTAGGTGCGACTTGTGAAGCCAGTGTACCAGAGGAGGGTGGAGGTATAGACAGTCCAGTATCGCCAGCAGCAGCAAAAGCCTTCTCCATCATTTGGAAGGTTGGTCCACTTGAAGAGGAGTGAATGTCTAGGACAGGGGTCACCCCTCCCCTAAGTGGCTCAGCCTGCCAACCCAGAGTCCCTGGATGGCTGTGGAGCAGTAAACTATGCATGTCACAACTGACATCCTGGGTCATAGCAAAACTTTCCTGCCACGAAAGCAACTGCGGTTCCTTAGTGAGATCCACAAAGGGGACCGCAGAAGGGGGAGACTGTGCTATATCCATGGACTTCAAAGGCAATGAAGGAGGAAAACAAGAAGGGGTCTTTGGAGACAGGTGATCACCTCCCTAGGAAGGATAGTTTCTGAGGGGTGGGATACCTCTGGGCAAGAGCACCTGATCCACAAGACGCAACACATCATGTTCAGAAAGGCTTCTAGTGTTCCTCATGGAGACTGAGGGAGAAACAGGCCTGTCCACAGAAGAGGCAAACTCGGTGCCCATCTCACCAGTCTGCACCAAGAACAACGGTGCCGAGAGAGACTGGACTACAGGTGTCTGCACCGAAGAAGCCATCGGTGCTGAGGTCATGGTCTGCATCGACACAGGGATCAGTGCCGAAGTGGTTGTCAGTACCGAAGCTGGAACCGACAAAACTGGAGTCAATAATAAAGGTGTCAGTTCCGAGGACAATGTCGGAACTGACGTGGTCAAGGTCTGCGCCGACTGAATGGTCGGTGCTGATACAGTGGTAATAGTCTGAACCGAGGAGCTCCTCGGTGCCGATATAGTGAAGGCTGCAGGAGAAGATGGAGCCGAGATCACTAATGGAGCTGAAGGCCTTGGTGCCAAAGATCTAGGCACCAAAAGCACTGGGGCTGACTGAGTGAGCTCCGGAGCTGAAACTTTAGCCTTTTTAGATTTTGGTTGGCGGGAGTCCCCAGCCGGGAACGAAGGCAAAGATTTAGCCTTGGTAGGAACATCCAAGATTTTCTTATGGGCTCTAGGAGGGGTTGAGGCCTCCAACCCAAAAATAGTCTCTGAAAAGGGAGATTTAAGAAGTCCCTTCAGCAACAGCTTGTTTTTTCTTTCCAACAAAGTCCTATTTGAGAAATTTTCACAGATAGTACAGGGTGGGTCCACAGACAAGTGGGATGCCCCCAAACAATAAACGCACAAAGGGAGTGCATCAGAAGTAGGAAGTCTGTGTCCACAATCAGAACACCGCTTAAATCCCAGACTACCTTTCTTTTCTGCCATGACAGCAAATAAAATAATAGAAAAAGGGTAACAGCAATGGTACAAAAGAATACCCGAAGGTATGAGAAAAAAGGAAAGGATTACCAATGATGGTAAAGAGAGAATACCTTGCGGTAAAAAGGTAGAGAAAATAGCAGAGAAACATGAAGAAAATATGTACGCTCGATATGATAGGGTAAGAGACAATGAAATAGAAACTTTTCTGACAGAAAAGTAATTTGAAAAACTATTAAACAACAAATAACTGTACCTAGCTCAAGAGAAGCAGCTTGACACAATGGAATGACAACGCGGCAAATGAAATCTGAGGTAACAGGTAGAGGGGAATTGTGGGTAAGTGTTTAGCTCGAGAGTTTGAAGCTGACGCAAGCTTGGAAAATGGCCGGCTCAGTTCCGAGGTCGGAACCAATACCCATTCGTAAGGAATGAATGAGGATTAACAATATCAGATCATATGATTCAACAATGATTATTCTAGTCAAGCTTTAAAATGAAGGAAGCAATGGATACCCATTCTACGTTTGCTGGAGGAAAATAGGATCAAATCTACAACATTGTATCCAGTGCATTTGAGGGTCCATTTATCTGATGGTGTGCATATTTTCACTCAATTGGAAGAGGCAATGAATTATGTAAAAGGTAAAACTAACATGTTAATTCTTGAAAATAAGGCCTGGGTCCCAATCAATTCAAAAAGAGCTTGAGTTAAAAAGGGAATAAATCAACCACCTCCTCAGGTCCCAAGAGACCAAAATCAGTTTTAGACATTAACCTTTAAGCAATATATACTTAAGGACATTTGTCTTTGTAAGGTCCCATAGAAGGCAGAATAATCCCTCTATATTTATTGTTGGAATTGGGCTTTGGGGTTGATCTGCAAACACATTTTGGTTCTGTGCTAAAATAATGGGTTTTGTTTTTTATTCACTTTAGTTCACTTTTCATTTTCACAGAATGGAGATAAAATCATATTTGTATACTGATTAAAAAGGGATTGTTAATTGATGGATGATAACTTTTTATAAAGCCTCTGGGGTGTTTTGTTCCTTCTTGTGAGTGATTTCTTTGCTCAATGTTCCAACAGCTGATTCAGTGGTGCATTGGAAATTTCAGGTAATTACACATCATTATGACCGGGGGGGGGGGGGGTTCACATGCTGAAAGTGTATATAGTTCTGCTAAGCTGTCATTGGGAGACGAAGTGATTCTCACTATGTTTATGCCATCTGGGTTTTATATTCTACTGAAAGTGATGAGGGTTGTGATGCCCCACATGTCTGGGCCAGTAATCAAGGAGCCTCAGTCCTCACCACTGGCACTAGTGGGGGACGTTCACTGGGAGGATAACCGGTACACACACAGTATCTCCAGATGCAGCTGTCTGCATCAAGTACAATCAAGCACAATTTCCCAAAGAGGACTCGGGGAACACAGTCAGTCTGGTTTGGTTTCTCCCTCTTTCTCCAGATCCCAAATAAGAGTCCCCACTGGCACAGCTATAGAGTTGAGATCTCAGCTGAGTGTCCGAACCAAGACCTCCAGCAGCCTCTCCGTGCAACCAGTGATTTGTGTCCTTGACAAAGCAGCTGACACACACACTCTTGGAGGTTTGATTTACACACACACACACACACCTGGGAAAGGCTGGCACAAGTTTACTAGGTATGTCCCCTTCTACCCAGACTACAAGGTAGTTATGACTGCCACAAGACACTCCTGCCAGCTACCCTAAGGCTCTTCCAAGGGTATCCAATATATGGAGTGAAATTAAAATTAATACAAATGGAAGTTTAACAAAGAGCAAGGCTATTAGGAGTGACCCACACTGTGTCACCAAATAAATATGCAAATACTCTCAAAACTTACATATCTCTACAAAGATCAACAACAATGAACGGTTTCAATATAGTTAATAATAAGTAACAAAAGAACAAGAAAATACTAAGTATATAAATATAAATACAAAGGTTTTCTCTACTGTGTAAACATTGTAAAGTTCACACAAGAGCACAATTTGGCCAGTTAGACTAGACTTGTTCAAAGTATTGGCGAAAAGACTAGTTTGCCAGCTTACTTCACTGCTCCATTACAGCAAAAGGGAAGCTGCGGTAGTAAACCACAAAATGAAACTGCTGTAGAAAAAATGCCTAGGCTGGGAGAATATTGTTGCTCAGTATAGGCACACTGCCCTTATCTCCTCCCCCCATGCTACGCATGTAATGCGAAGTTACTTATCCCCCCCTGGAAACCGCCATATTTTCAAATGCCCAAGTACTCCTGACCCAAAAGGCAGTCTATGAGATGTGGTATGTTGTAATTGTTATACGTAATTTTTCTAAATTATCCTGAATTCTACAGCTTTATGTAACAGTAATCCTTCTTGTACAAACTGTTTTGTAGCCATCTACAGTGTATTATATGTTACATTTGCCACATAACTTAGCACTTGAGAGTTTAGGATTGAATATTGCCACATTATAACTGATTAGCATTTTATGTAGCTAATGCGACAATCGAGCTGCAACTTTATCAGACTCTACTAGATTGTTTGTTTGCTCAATAACCGAACTTTACATGTTAAAGCCTGTTATTTCCCACCTAAGGATTGTTTTTGCCATCCATTGATAGATTATTGTGTACTGTGCTGAATTGCATGCTTGTTACAGGGCGTTGATTGTGGGAAGCAGAGTACTTGATTTTATGCTTTGTTTTTAATGGTGTGTTAAGGTCCCAAGTCATAGTTCACTACCTATTTCCAGCCCTACATGTTGCGATAGATGAGAAATTGTTGTTGCTAACAAGCTCTTTAATTCATTTGATGATTGACTCACATACATTTGTACTACCTTAAAACACTCAGGCTAAGGGATAGAAACTGGTCTAATATATACATCCTTCTCCAGGTACTACTCGTCTGCGTGACTCTACTTTCTGAATTATCTTCTGCTCCCAGAAAGACACCTCCATCTGAAGACCTGACTAGGGAATTACAACCCTGACCACCTATAGACATAGACAAACAAGGTCATCATTTGTAACTATCGTATATTAAAAGTGCAATATATACGCTAGCCCTGGGTCATCAGCACTGAGCAGCATCCCCTTAATTTCCCTTTATGACTGCTTTAGACTACAACAAATACAAAGGTTTTCTCTACTGTGTAAACATTGTAAAGTTCACACAAGGGAACAGTTTGGCCAGTTAGACTAGACTTGCTCAAAGTATTGGCGAAAAGACTAGTTTTGCTTACTTCACTGCTCCTATTACAGCAAAAGTGAAGCTGCGGTAGTAAACCACAAAGTGAAACTGCTGTAGGAAAACACGCCTAGCGCTGGTACTTACAGCCTGGGTAAATATTGTTGCTCAGTATAGGCCCTGCTCCGCTCACCCTGCGGGCTCGCTCTGTGCCCCTCCCTGCCCCCTATTCCCAACTGCCCCAGTATATGTAAATATATAGTAACTCAGCCACTCCCTCTCTTCTCTCCTCCCCATCGCACTGTTGCACATCACCAAGGGATCCTCCCCTCTTTACCCCTACTTCATCGTTCCCCATTGCTACCTATGTACTCTAATATGGCCAAATCCCCTACTATGTTTGGATCAAAATGTGGTCCACTACTATCTCTATTTATACTAATGTTTACTTTCTACTCCCTCACTGCCTATGAAAACCAATACTACATTGGATTTCACTTCCCAAAATATCAAACGACCACCTCATATCCCTTAAATAGAACAGCCCTTATCTTTTACTCTTTACTTTTAAGCCCACACAATCCATAATGTATCACCCTGTTAGAGCCTCAATATCCAACCACAAGGAAAAACACTACCTAAAACTACTAAATAAGTTTATAAAACTAATAATTACACAACACTATAGCCTTATAGTAGATGGTGATATTCACCCCAACCCTGGCCCATCCACACCTGAAAAAAACAGCTCCTGTGCAACTAACCCCTTTAACAAAGCATGCCTTAGCAGACCCAGTAACTCTCTCCTGACCTTCCAACTAAATATCAGAAGTGTTAACAATAAAGTTCATAACTTGCATGCACTGTTAGCAGTCCACTCCCCTGATATATTATGCCTCACTGAAACCTGGCTAAAACCTTCTACAGAGGATAATGAGATACTACCACCAGGTTATAATATGCATAGAATAGATCGTACTGAAAAGAAAGAGAGCGGGATTGCAATACTGTATAGAAACACATTGCAAGTCACCAGGGACCCCATGAAAACACCTCCATTCAATAAGGCAGAAATCCTTGTGACTAAGTTACAAATTAATACAAACAAAAGTATATTTATTATCTGTGCTTTATTTATTTATTTATTTTATTTATTTTACATTTGTTTACTGGGATAGCCCGACTGGACACAGGTCCATTTTCATTGGAGGCCCGGGCAGAAAAGCTCCAAGTATCTTTTACAATACAGTTCATGCAAGAAAGTATAATACAGGGTCTTGGGTCTCCTGTGGAGGAAAGCTGCAAGTATCATTTACAAAATAGTTCAAGCAAAAAATACAATACAGTGGCTTTGGTACACATTTACATCTATGTAACAATCATCTCAAAATATCATGTGGGTCTAAAGTCATAACACAGAGGAATTGGAAAATCAATGATTTTACATTCAGACAGTAATTAAAGTAGTACATGTAAATAAGATACAGTTAGCATCGGGATTGTTTGTATACTAGAGAGGCTGTAGATGTTAATAATATAGTAAAGTTTATAGAGATTAGAAGGTTTGTTCCTTTAGAGGGTTGTAGATGCTAGTTTTGTTGGAGAAGTTAGCATTGTAGAAGTAGTGTTTACATTCCCCCAGGGAAAAACATAGGCACTCTAGAAGACATAGTTCAATGGATATCCACAACCTACCTTCAAGAAACCATAATTCTTGGAGACTTTAACATTGACTGACTCACCTGCTCAGCTGAATCTCATCTCAACCATATAAATCTCTTCGGCTTTAATAAAATAATAACTACTCCTACCAGGATTAATAAACCCTCGAACCGTGAAAGTATTTTAGATTGGATACTTATTAACAGTCACCCCCATTTGTATAAATCTGGCACTCTCCCTGATGACTTCAGTGACCACTACCTCACATACATTATTAAACACAAGACAGGGAACATGCACCAAGCTAAATATAAAACTATTAGAAACAACAAAAATGTCAACCCTATTAACTTCCAAAAAGAACTTAGCTCTGTTAACTGGTCAGTCCTAAAGCATCTACCACTAGATGAAGGTGTAGCATACTTTAATGCCAAATTCCTGACCATACTTGACTCTTACACTCCCTCTCGTACCATCAGAGCTAAATCTAATATAGCACCCTGGCTTTCTAAGGAAACCAAATCAAAAATTAGGCTTAGGAATAAAGCCTGGAGTATATGACGTACTACCAAAGCCCCCTCTGACCATCTGAGCTATCGTCAGCTTAGAAATGATACAAAAAAATCCAAACTACTTGACAAGAAAAACTATTACAATAAGTTCCTACAAAATAAAAACAGCAGGTATAAACCAAATCCTGCACCCAGGTCAATCCACCACTCACACCCCACCTAATGCCACCCAGGAATCCCCCGAAAATATTGCTAATACCTTTAATAATTTTTTCATGGAAACAATCCAGTCCCTAGCCAAAAAACTTACTATGACAAGCACCAATACTATGCTAAACACCTCTGCTATCTATTCCTTTTTCAACCTCCAAACAGTTTCTACCAACTTCATTCATGCCCTAATCAAAAAAATAAAACCGTCCACCCTATCAGCCGACCTCCTACCAGCAGAGTACTTACAAAAAGCTGCAGAAGCCATAGCATACCCCATTGCCATCCTAATCAATAGAACCCTAACAGAGGGCACTATCCCAACCATCTGGAAAGTATCCCATGTCATTCCACTACATAAGGAGGGAAGGTCTACAGAACTATCCAATTATAGACCCATAGCCATCCTTTCACCACTAGCAAAGATCATGGAGAAATGTGTCCACAAGCAACTTATGCACCATCTTACCCAGAACGATATACTAGCTAACTCCCAACATGGATTCAGGCCTCACCACAGCACCACTTCTGCCCTTGTCTCTTTCACTAATGCTATCCACCAAAATCAGAATAACAACATGCTTTCATCTGCCCTTTTCCTGGACTTATCAAAGGCCTTTGATATGGTCGACCACTATCTTCTTTTACAAACACTTAAAACCATTTCCCTGGACAACCTTACTATTCAATGGTTCTGTTCCTATCTAAGTGGTAGACAGCAAGCTGTCCTTTGGCAGGATAAACTGTCCACCCTGCTACCTCTCATCCTCGGAGTCCCCCAGGGCTCTATCTTAGGTCCTCTACTCTTTTCAATTTTCATTAATAACCTCCACTCAGCCATCCCTGAAACAAGCTGTATCCAATATGCCGATGACTCCACAATGATCTGTATGGCCTCTTCCCTGTCCAGTTTACAAACCTTAACCCAGAATACATTTCACACGGTTGAAAACTGTCTTGCTAATCACCACTTGCTTTTAAACACAAATAAAACTAAATTACTCCTCTTCACTCCAACCAGTAGATCCACCCCCCTCACCTTCCCCATAACCTCTACCAATGGCTCCGTTATCACTCCTGAGACCCATACTAAGCTCCTAGGTGTAATAATTGACAATAATCTCAAATTCAACATGCACATCAATAAAACTATCAAAACCATTAATAAAAAGCTTGGCCTACTATATAGAAATAAATCCTTCCTAACCCCATTAGCTAGGACTGCTACCACCTGCACCCACCTACTCTCAACCCTTCTCTACGCTTCTCCCGTTCTCACCAATCTGAATAAAATGGAGCTAAATAAACTTACTCGCTGCTATAACCATATAGCTAGATTTGCCATGGGCTCTTCATGCAGGACCCATCATTGCCTAAACCTTAATCCTCTTGGATGGCTCGAACTACCCACATTAATCCAGTTCAACCAGCTCTTTATCACCCACAAAATATTCTACAAACCTGAAAACACTCCAGCTCTAACAAATATCCTAAAACCATATCATAATCTCAGACCACTCAGATCATCCAGCAAATCTCTTGTTCAAATTCAAAAAGCAACTAATTCTGCTGGTGACTCCCTGTTTGCTAGCTTCGTTGGAAAAACATGGAACTCTCTCCCAACTATTCTTAGTCAGGAACCCTTGCTAAACCAGTTCTAAAAAGGCCTCAAACAATACCTTATGGGACATTGTCTCTGTCCCTTTACCAACCCTGACTAACTCCTACCCTAACCATCTGTCTTATGCAAGCCACTTCTATCTTGCTTCTTTACTGATATCAGCCACATCTGTCTGATATGTAGCAAAAGTCTTTATACTCCCTCTCTAAGACCACAGAGTATGTAATTTTGTAAATAAGCTGTAAGTAGCTTGTAAATAGTTTCTTTTTCATTATGTGCTACTTAACAACTCTAGCATATAACCCTGCTTCTACTATATTCAACATGTATTTTGTAATCACTCTCATTTTTATGTAATCCCCCTCTACGGGGCCACCTCTCTAAGTACTGTATAGATATTATTGTTTTTATAAGTGGAATTGTTTACTTTTGTAACCTGGAGCTTTTCTCCCCGGGCCTCTGCTGAAAATGGACATGTATATAGTCGAACTAGCCCAGTCAACAAATGTAAAATAAAATAAATCAATTTTCACAGTGACATCAGAACTCAAGTCACAGGAAATATTTGAAATAACACTGAAGGACAGGCTCAGACGAAAAAACAAAAGCAATATCTAAACTAAGCTTCACTATATTCCTGAATGAATCTAAGAGAGTTACTATTCCCTACCTACTTAATAGAGCAAGGCAGATGATGTGGTGAATGGTCCTTCTTGTTGTCAGGCCAAAGACAGAATGCAGAATGCTCAGTCTCACTAAGAGACATTTCAAAATAATATCTAAAATATTACTTTTGCAGAATGACATCACTTCTGGTCATCTGACTTCTAGTTCCCATGCAACCACCATTGCTGGAAGCTGGCAGGATTTGGCACCTTCCTGTAAAAATTTTATTTTATTTATTTTTTTATTTAACATTTGTTGACCGGGAAAGTCCGACTAGGTTCCACAGAGCCTATTTTCAGTGGAGGCCCGGGGAGAATACACACACAAGGGCTTTTGCTCAGATCTGTGGCAGGTGCTGGACGTCATAAAACAATTTCTTACCTCCATGCTTCCAGAGTAGTAATTAGCTCACCCCAAAGACAATGCAGAAAGTTTCCTAGTACAGACTTTGTGTCTCTGAATTGAAACCTGTGAGATGGCATCTTTATGGCCTAGCCTGTAAAGTGATTTAATTCCAGATATATTTTAAAATTTGCTGGACTGAGGTTAACCTCCTGTCTGTCAGTTTCCTCTGTTAAAACATATACATTTAAACAGTTACAATAGTGTATGGATATTTCTGTTCTCTCCAGTAGGGCACACTGTGGATACATTTCAAGCACAAGCACTTTACAAATACCTTTTCAGTACAAACATCTGTACAAATCCATTTGATATACACATGACATACAGTTCAAATACATTTGTAAT
Source organism: Protopterus annectens (assembly GCF_019279795.1). Taxonomy (NCBI): domain Eukaryota; kingdom Metazoa; phylum Chordata; order Ceratodontiformes; family Protopteridae; genus Protopterus; species Protopterus annectens. Next base: position 866,876,096 of record NC_056748.1, on the reverse strand, counting down.
ACAAGCATCTTGTATAAATCAGTTTGATATTCACAAATAACATATTCTTATTTACAAAATTCCAGCTAGCTATGATGGCAGTACTCCTATCGTCACCCCCCCCCCTTGAAGGCTCAAGCTAGTTTTTCAAGTGCCCCTTGAGAAACGCTGCATGAGAGGAATGACCCTATCTGGGAATACATTACCCCATACCATGTCTTGACAGCCCATCTGCATTGGAATTACTAACCCCACTGCGATGCTGCACTGTCATATCATATGCCTGCAACCCTAGGTTCCACCTTAGTAACTTTGCATTTTGCTGGCTGGCTTGATGTAGTCATGTTAAGGGATTGTGGTCTGTAACTACAGTGAATTTCCTTCCATGCCTTCCTGTAAAAATACACACACAGGGGCTTTTACTCAGATCTGTGGCAGGTGCCGGACGCCATAAAATGATTTCATACCTCTATGCTTCCAGAGCAGTAATTGTTCACCCCAAAGACAATGCAGAAAACTTCCTAGTACAGACTTTGTGTCTCTGGCTGCATTGAAACCTGTGAAATAGCATCTTTATGGCCTAGCTCATAAAGTGATTTAATTTCAGATATATTTTAATGTTTGCTGGACTGAGGTTAATCTGCTGTCTGACAGTTTACTTTGCTAAAACATATACATTTAAATAGTTACAATAGTGCATGTACATTTCTGTTCTATCCAGTAGGGCACACTGTGGATACATTTCAAACACAAGCACTTTACAAATAACTTTTCAACACAAATATCTGTACAAATCCATTTGCTATATATGTCATAGAGTTCTAATACATTTGTAACTCAACCATCTTGTATAAATCAGTTTGATATTCACAAATGACATATAATTATTTACAAATTTCCAGATAACTGTGCTGGCAGTACCTCCTGTCGTCACAAGGGTTGTAACATTTTCTTCTGCATTTTCATTCCACAGTTGTATACTCATGTTGACTCTACAAAGTTACATCTATGTTTGTTATTATTATTATCTCAACTGGGTAGGTTTAGGCAGGTTTACAGTTGTTCAGTTTATCTGATAGGAGGTTTTCCCGAGTACTTAGATATATGCAGACAACTGCAGTTACTTAGCTTAAATGTAAATGGAATTAACTCTCCATCAAGAGAGCAAGATTGCGTACCTGGATAAGGCATTGAGCTCCTGATATCATAGACCTGCAGTAAACACATTTGCCTCATAAAAAATTGATAAAGTTGCAGTCATGGGGATATAAGCACCGATTACAAAACCAAAGAGGTATTCTTGTACTCCTCAAAGAGGTTATTCCCTAATAATACAAGTACTCTCTAGGTTTGACTTACCACGTGGTGAGGTAGCAGGGGTCACTATAGGTTTGGAGGGACACATTTTAACTTTGATCATGTTCTGCTTTCTCCCGGCAATGGGAGTAAAAGCAGCTAGGAAAAATAAAATTTTCCCCAAGAGAAAACTAGAGATTCACTTAGAATTATAGGAGATTTTAATTGTATTACAAGCTCTGCTGATTCTTCCACCACCTCCCAGACTATCAGCTGGTACCAAATACCTTAAAACATGGACAAGCAAAATGGATTGACCTAAGCATACCCCTGATGGTTCTAGGGTATATTTACCATCATTATCCTTGCATTGGTATCTCTAGTAGAATATATAAGCTGTCCTGATAATGAGTTGACAGATTTTGTAGACTAAAAGTCCATGTGATCCCTTGTGCTTTTTCAGACCATGAAGCTCTTGCATGTCAGTTTACACCATTTTCTCTCCTTCCACTAAAGGTGTGGAGACTTTACCCCTATTATACTTGGCAGTTCAAGTTTCCTCAGCTAATAAAAAACTCATGTATGACTTTTCAGTGCATGCTGCATCAGCTAGTGATTTTCATATTCTTTGAGACACTTATAAATGTTTCCTATATGTGCACGTGCATGTTTGGTCCCACAGTCTTTGGAAGTAACTCTGCAAGATGCTTATTTAATAAAATTAGTGTAGAGAGCAAATCTGAGAGATCAGAATATATTAAAGGAATTGGATACCCCGAAGACTAGTACTGAAAAGATAATAGACAGGAAGGTAGAAATAGTATTGGATAGTTTAAGGATTTAATATTATGAGCTTTCTTCTCAGATTATAACCAGGCTTGCAAGAAAGCATAAAAGGCAGACCAGATGCTCTTTATATAAGGTAAATAGTGCAGATTATAAGGGTTTACTAGGATATACAGTTTCCAGGATGTTGGAAAATTATAGATTTTCTATAAGAAGGTGTATTTAGTTACTGGTACCACTGGGGTAAGACCAATTCCAAGTGATTCTTCTTCCTTAGGTACTTTGGAGCTCACATTTCGTACTGCATACCAGCAATGGTCATTAGTAAACTCTGTCAGTAACCCAGAGATAGTCCAAGCAATTAAGAAGGTAAAACCTATCAAGGCCCTGAACCAGATGGTTTTGTGCTTTAAAAAGCCTCCCTCTGGAGGTAGTTGATGTGTTACGGAAAGTATCTGTCTGTCTTGATCTCTCTCTCTCTCTCTCTGCCTCACAACAATGAAAAATTCTCCTCTCTTGGAAGCATTCTCTGCTGATGCCCTTGATAAAGCCTGATAAGCTTAAATCCTACCCTTCCTGCTATAGGCCCATTTCCCTGTTAAATGTTGATACGAAATTATTTATAGCCATATGGCCAGTTGGAATATCTCTTCTAATTCCATGCCTTCTTCACCCCAATCATGTTAGATTTATAAAAGGAAGGATTTCTTGGGATAGTATTCTAAAATCCACCTTATGGCCTGAAAAAGTGAGTGTTGGTAACACTACAAATGCTCTTTTTTCAGTGAACGTGGAAAAACCTTTTAATAATTTCTGCTGCCTTTATTTATGGCAGGTTTGGGGGACATATCAGTTTCTGCAGCAATTAGTATGCCATAGCAATTATATGTACATAATACGGTCATGATATAAATAGGGGCTTATTTGTTATGTCACTTTGACATTTTTAAAGGTATACAGCAAGGATACCCATTAGCCCCCTTGTTGTTTGTAATGGCCATTAAACCCCTTGCTATAGCGTTAAGGAATCTTTTAAGGAATTCAGGCACCATGAGACATATAACCCAGTGGGAGAGAGGTACTGCTCTACTTCAGATGACTTGCTAGTCTTCCTTGAAGATACGGGAAAGAGTATGGAATCATTTTTGAACCTGCTGCAGGACTGGAAGGTGGTATCAGATCACAAAGTCAATATTTCAAAATCAATATTAATGAGTCATGGGTGCTGTAATTTTTTAGACTTATCAAATCACCCATTGTGTGTTGTAAACCCTTCTTTTTTTAAATATATTGATGTCCAATTTGCATCAGAGACTACCCATATAAATGTACAACCAGATCCAACAAATCTTTCAAGAATGGAAATTCTGACATATTGGCACACTGCGATGATTATCCCACTCCACAAAGGGGGAGCCACGACAGATCATGGGAACTACCGCCCCATTAGTCTGATGAGCCTGGTCTGCAAGGCCATGGAATGATCATCATGGAACTCATAAACAAAGAAATTGGTAATCTCCATACTCTGGACCCCACACAGTTTGGGTTTGTAAAATGCAGATCATGTCTCCTAAACCTGATAGACTTCTTTGAAGCAGTCACCAAAGCCATAGATGAGGGTAAGGTAGTTCACACAGCCTATCTAGATCTTGCCAAGGCTTTCGACAGCATCCCCCACTCTGGAATTATAGATAAACTCACTAAACTAGGTATAAATCCCTATGTCACAAGATGGGTTGCTCACAGCAGTTACTTTTGTTTCTTTTTTTTTTTTTTTTATTGACATTTTCGAAGTTTTAGTACTTCGATCATATGGTGTCGACCATATAGTATTCAAAGTACTAAAACTTCGATAATGTAATATGTAACCATAAATTCCTATGTCACAAGAAAGCCTAGCCAAAAATGTACCCTAACTTTCGCCACCCAAGAAAATTATTTTCCTGTGCCCTATCGAGCAGAGCCACAGAAATGATCCCTGGGGTGTATTTCCTATTTCACATCCACTCATCAAGATTTTTCTTGAAGAGTGCTAATGAGGAGCTTTGTTTGATATAGATAGATAGTTTGTTCCAGAGTATGGGAAGTCCCTGGGACAGGAATCTATCCCTCCAGCATGTTCTCTTTATTGTGGTGACAAGGTTTAGGTCCCTAGAGCGTGTAGCTCAGACGGATTGGGATTTCTTTAAGTGGAGCATGTCCAACAGCTCTGGGTTTGACATAGCTTTGTATGTTAGGCAGAGATCACCTCTGAGTAGGCGATATGCAATGGAGTGAAGCTGGAGTTTTTTGAGATGGTCTGCATAGGGTATCTGTTTGAGGCCGGTAATCCTCTTTGTGAGGTACTTCTGCGGCCTTTCCAGTTGTTGTAGATGTCTTGTGAGGTACATACCAATAGAAGTGTTGTACTCTATAATGGGTCTAATGAGTCACAAGTAGAGGGGAACAATGACCTCTTTTTTCCTGGATGAGAAACCTTTTGTGATGAGGTATGCCACGTAGAAGGATTTCCTGACAACTGTGGTGATGTGATTATCAAAGGAGAGACTACTGTCCACCTGTGTCCCAAGGTCTCTTATCATACTTTCGGTGTTAAGTAGACTACTGCCTATGTAGTAGTTCATGGGTACAGAGTTTTTACCAAAGGGAATAACAATGCACTTTTTGGCATTGAGCTTGAGGCCATGGCTTTGACATCAGGCATCTGTCTCAGTGAGGCCCTTTTGTAGGATATCCACATCGTTAGGAGTTTCGATTATGGCTCCTAGTTTGCAGTCATCTGCGAACTTCATTAGCCAAAGACCTTCTGTGTTAGCCTGTACTTAAGAGAAGTAGATACCAAACAGGAGAGGACCCAGGATTGAACCCTGTGATACTCCTCTTGTCACTGGTCTGAAGTCAGATTTGTAGTCTGCTACTTTCACAGTGTGGGTTCTGTCAGTGAGCCAGTTGGCAACCCATCTTGTGACATAGGGATTTATTGTTACATATTACATTATCGAAGTTTCAGTACTTTGAATACCATATGGTCGACACCATATGATCGAAGTACTAAAACTTTGAAAATTTAATAAAAACAAAAAAAGAAAAGAAACAAAAGCAACTGCTGTGAGCAGGGGGGGCAAGCCCCCCTGCACCCCCCACACACCCCTACTTAAATATACCAATTTGAGATCGCACTTTAATGGAGTTAAGCACAGGAAAGGGAAGGTTTCCCTTTCTTATGCTGTAGCACAATTTCGGAGTTGGTACATTTAAGTAGCGGGGGGTGGGGGGTGCAGGAGGGCTTGATCCCCTGCCTACACCCTTTACTTTACCTTTTTTTTAATATATTTTTCAAAGCATTTGAAAATGTAATTGTTCGATCATTAAAGGTTGACCTGTAGTGATTCGAACAATTGCATTTTCGATGTTTCAATGGGAATCCAGGATTTATACCTAGTTTAGTGAGTTTATCTATAATTCCAGAGTGGGGGATTGTGTAGAAAGCCTTGACAAGATCTAGATAGGCTGTGTGAACCACCTTACCCTCGTCTACGGCTTTGGTGACAACTTCAAAGAAGTCTATCAGGTTTAGGAGACATGATCCACCTTTTGCAAACCCAAACTGAGTAGGGTCCAGGGTTTAGAGGTTGCCTATGTCTTTGTTTATAAGTTCCATGATGATACGTTCCATGGCCTTGCAGACCAGGCTTGTCAGACTAATGGGGTGGTAGTTCCCGGGGTCCATGGTGGCTCCCCCTTTGTAGAGTGGGATAACCGTCGCTGTGCGCCTTTCAATGGGCACAAAGCCTGAGATGAGGCTATGATTGAACATGGTACTTAAGTGGGGTGCCAGTTCGTTCTGTAGTTCATGTAGAATGCAGCCTGGAATGTTGTCATGTCCCATGGATGCTGAGTTCTCGGCTTTGGAGAGTGTGGTTTTTACTTGTGCAGCCGTGATTACAGGAACTTTCCATTCTTCCGCTATAGAGATGGGCCCTTTAGGGGTGAAAGGGGGGTAAAGTTAGCACTGAACCTATTTGCCAGGATGTTGGCAATATCAGTTGGTTCTGTATATTTAGTGCCATTGTGCTGTAACTCGGAGTATACTTTTCAGCAGTGAAATAAGACACTGACATTTTGTAGCAAGCAAAATTTATGGATGACTACAAAATGCATATAGCTGTGAAATCCCCTTCTGATGCTCAGATTTGTCATTGGAGCCTGGATGAGACAAACAGCTAGTATGTAAGTTGTGGGCTAACCCTAAATACCACAAAATGCGCATAGTTATGTAGCATAGTTACTGTTAGTAAAGCTGATACCCTCTCCTGTTACCACATCACTGGTATCCACCTCAGAACAGACATAATTATCAGAAATCTGGATACCTATATTGAGAACAAGTTCTCTTTTGACTGTTATGCCTCAGTCATACATAGTCCTCATACCTCTCAACTGCATAGATTGTCGCAGAATGTCCAGATTTTTGCCTCATATTTTCAGTCTTTTTCTCATAAAAAATGTGGTTTTCTGGTAAATCACTGGCAAATCAATGAGGGTTGAAGTTAGAAAATAATTACAGACATTTGAGATTCAGACTTCATACCCTTCAGAAAATTCATGCTAATGCAAAACTTGTTATTCTATAAACTTCCTAAGTTTGTAACAGCAGTATTTAAAAAGTGTCCCTATTTTTGGGCATTTGTGCCCCCATTATTTATGACTTTGTCCAGATTTCTTGCTCTGAGAGGTTGAGAGGTATGATAGTTCCTGTGCCTTGTACAGCTTGTTATGTTATTCCCATCCAGGTCAAAGGAAATATTGGCCACACTACGCTCCTCCCTAATTAGACCTATGCTTGAATAAAGTGTTCCCTTTGGGATGTACGCGTGTGGGCACCTTGACCCACTTGAAAAACTAGAAGGTCCTTAATTAAAAATATCGCCAATTTAGGCAATCTAAATTATCCCAATAGATTAATAATGCTATTTCTCTACAGAGTCTGTTATAGACTTCTGATGGGTGAATCTTGTTTAGCTTTTTGTGCAATGAACTATCCTGCTAATTTACCCCCTCCCCCCAACTAAAACCAACAGTCTAGCAAAAACCTGGTACCCAATGCATCCTGTCTCTTTGGATTAGACTCATTAGAGTACCTTCTTGTTTACCTTCAAACTAACCTTGATGTTTAGACGTGAAACTATACATTTATGCCTGGAATTTGAGGGAATGATCTTTTAACTAGAGGTAACTAGTTTATTCATCTTAATAACTGAATGATGTGGCTGAGGTTTTTGATATCTCTGTGTCTGTAACTTTAGTAGATGCCATGAACCCATGCACAAATATACACAGTGAATTACAGTCTTGTGCCCAGTGGCTGAGAAATTATTTCTGTTATTGTAAAGAGGTATGTCAGGCCTTGTTATGATTACTATTGTAATGTGTCTGCTTAGTAACAAAAGTTTATCATTACTTCATAATGAGAAACATGTCTTGAGGTCTAACTATTTAATTTAGTTACTTTATACATGGCAATATTTGCGATAGATTGATCTTAAAAAAGTGCGGGATGCAACAAAGTTTCCTAATGCCTTCCATGTAAAAAAAAAAACTTTTTGCAAGGGATGGTATGCATCAAGGAGGAACCTTGTACAGTTTTAAGAAAGGCAATTAATCAATAGTGACCTGTCAGTTTAAGGGGAGAGAACTAGTGATTTACAGACTTTAACTGGTAGCTTGACCTGTCAATGCAGAGAAATTACTCAGACAACAACACCGATG